>NC_072735.1:90440057-90656219 GCF_026930045.1 Uloborus diversus
ATTTAAAGCAATTTATTTAAAAAAAGAAAACAAAAAAAAGCAAAATCCGACACATAAATCAAAAGTTAAGTTTTTACCTTAAGAAGAGCATTTCGTGAAATATAATTGTATTTGAAGCAAGAGTAATGCTGGATGCACATTTTTATATCAAATAACAATTACACAACTCAAAAATCAAACTAATATCGATCAGGATTGTTTGTTCTCTTGTGCTCCGACTTGCCCCACGCACTGTTCTAACATGGTCCATAATGAGGCATATTGAATCAGTTCGTCTACTGTTACACGAATATTATTTTCTTACATATCTTTATTTCTTTACATATGAATTTTTAAAAATATATTTTCTTTTAGGTTTTAGTTAACTTTTATAGCTATATAAAATATAAGTTAAAATAAAAATGGGTCATCGAATATCTTTCATTAATTTATTTACAGTCCAAAGAGTAAAAGGAATTCCAACATGCCTCGTTTTCCCGTTTTCTTTAAATATAACAACTTTTTAATGAATTACATCACAAAAAAAACGTAGCACTTATTGAAATTCATTTTTAACTAAAATCATTTTTATGATCACAATGTACCGTAAAACGGTACAAATTTATGCCAAGGATCGCAACAATGGGCCACTCCTGCCATCGCGATGATTTTGCTCTCTAGTGGCCTATTTTTCAAACTTACGAGCTCCAAAAAATCACCAGGTAGTGTAACCATTTAGGTAGTTAAGGACGCTTCATCGGAGATTACCATTCTTTTTGTATGCCTCAGATAATTTGGTCGTTCTTAGTGCGTGATTCGACTCACTCGTGGAAGAGCCAAAAGTCTCCTTTGGATAGACCACTAAAACTTTTTCCCAAGATCTGGTAAGTTTAGATTTGCTTTACTAATTTGTCGGTTATGAATTAAGCCGCTTGTTGACTTAAAATGTTTAGTAGTTTTCACAAGCTCTCAACATTTAACGAAAATGGGAATGTTGGGGTAAAACAATGGGTCACCTATTTTTCACGGTTTTTAGTGGCTTGGGGCTTCTTTTTAGTCTCTGTAGGGATGCTCTCGTCATATTTTGTGTTATTTATTGTAAATAATGGCAAGAAAAGAAAGAAGAAGGCTTGAGGGTCGCCCTACTGGGAGCCGCCCTGGGAGTCTCCGTACTAGGAGTTTTTGAAGAAGGTGCTGACTAAAAGCTGGACCAAATACAAACTGAGATAATTTTTAAAAATTATTTATTTTGATCAGATTTGGAATAAGAAATATAATTTCGCATTTTAGTTTAATTTTTTTTATCTCGTTTAAAATTTGTCAGACCTATCATGTTGAACTTTATTAATCACTCAAAATGACAACTGTTGACTAAGTCTTAAAAAAATTTAAAAAAAAAAGTTAAATGATGAAAAAAAAAATTCTTTATACAGTTTCAAGCAGAGGACAACATGTAGTCTCAGACAACAATAGGCCAGAAGAATTTTTTACTGTGTTTTCGAGGTTAAAAAGAGGTGGCCCATAGTTGTACCCAATAGGGGTACAACTATGGGCCACAAAGAAAAAATTCCCCTTCCTCTTCTTTCCAACTTAGATTTTTTTTAAGGTTTCATTCGAAAGATGAGATGTATAGCTAGCATTGCTAAAGTCCTCAAGTTTCTAAATCAAGGATATACACGGATTTTTCACTGAAAAAATCGAAAAGTGGCTCATAGTTGGACCATTTTACGGTACAGCGTGAAATTACATTTTTAAATTGTGAAATATTATCCAAAATCACTGACAACATATTCAAAACTAAAATATGAAATTATATTAAAAAACACAATCACCTATACACTTCAAAACACTCACCCTGCCTACAACAAATTTTACTTTTTTCAATGCTTTTCGAACGATATTTTTATCGTAAATGAGAAAATCTAATGCCGGAAAATTGTATACCTATTGAACAATTCTTGAAGTTTTTTTTCTATTAAATACAGAATTTACTCGTTTTAGAAACAATTCAATAAACGCTCTTCTTGACATGTCACCATTGCATCCTCATCCATCATATTAAAAGAGGCAATAAAACTTTTCTTGTCGCTCTCCTAAAGTCCTGCCCTTTTATCTCTTCATGAAGAAGAATCACATTTTGTTTCAAGATATTTCTACGGCGAGAGATTTGAAAATGATAAATGGTGTCCTAGTAACAATGATTCTTTTCGTGATCGGAATAGAAGAGCTTGGACGTTCATGTAGGGAAGGTATTTTAGAGCGAATAAATCACACTAAGGCATACTCGTAATTTAGAACTTTTTTTTAGGTTTTTTGCTTGTGAAATTTACAGGAAATCTGTACAGAATTTGGTTTTTTACTTTGTGATTTTTTCACGTGCTACCTTATTACCTTATGATAAAAATTTAAACTGCTATTTTTCATTGAAGTTTCCTTTTTCTATAGTCCATATGAGGCAGTGAGTAGCAAATAGAGTTTAGTGGACATTTTCAAATTTTGAGTAAAACGTGTTTAAAGATAAGGTCTTAGGTAGGCTTTCATTGAAAAGTTTTTATAAACCGTACTGTGTAACAGAACCTACCAGGGCTACTAGTACAATCTCTTGCCTCAAGAAAGAGGAGTGGCTTACCACTGGTCATCTCCAAATTTTTAATTTTTCCACTTACATCCCTTTGCTATTCAATGCTTCATATGATGTATGCAGCTTGTTCCCATTTAATCTTCATGGCCACTGTTTTTGCAACTGTTATTCGTAAATACATTTTCCAGTTGCAAAAATAGTCAAAATAAAGTTTATAGTTAAGATTTTGAAAGTTTAAATCAAAAAATTAAAGAAAAAATTGAAAAAATACGAAATATAACTTTTTGTACGAACCCTAGGTCCCCTAACTAGAAACTAGGCAGATAACTTCCTTTAAAAATGGTTCCAACACAAATTGTTTGACACGAGCGAGAGATATATTCACAGATATATGAAACGCGAGTAAGAATGGCTGTCCAGATTCTGAAGAAAGCATTTCCATTAAACACTTTGGCAGCAAAGTTCTTATCTAGCAGGGAATTCTTCAATGTGCGACATATGCCCATATTTATTCCATCAATACAAAATAAATTCTATTGTGTATATGAATGAGGGTCTAAAGAAACATTCCTCCTAAAAAAACTCAAAGGGTTTTGTACTCATGTGGCTTGTTTTAATCACTTGACAGTGTTGGCCAAATTATTAGACAAAATAGTTTTTTTTTTATACACTATTTGTACTAAAATACTATTTATTTTACTGTTAAAGTACAGTACATCCTTTACTCTGATTTTTACGTTGTTTTAGCATAATTTAATATTTGCAGGTGGCAACACTGTCTGCTTTTTTTTATGTTATTGTTTATCTACTACCTGGAACATAACCTCAATCAGCTTGAACAGTTCACTAGTTCTTTTTATTAGTGTGTTCTGTTACATTTAAAGTCAGTTTTAGGTAATTAGTGAGTATGTGTATGTGAGTATATATAATACTGAGTATAAACAATTTTTTACCTCCTTTTTTAAAAAGTTAAGAAGTGGTGTAAACCTTGTGAAAAGTATGCCAAAAAGACTTAAAATGCTCATCAAGAACAAGGGAATGCATACTAAATAGTAGATAATTATTTCGCTGTTCGTTAATGTGTCTAATGAATAAAGAATTTGCTTTTAAAACAGCCTTAGTCTAATAATTTTGCCAGCATTGTAATTAAACAAAATTGACATGAGATTGATTTTCTCCAACAAAAAAAGTTGAATTGGTTGATAAAAAATTCAACTCTGCTAGTGTTCCTGAACTGCGCACAGTATTGTCGGAATGTTGCTAAACCGATTCTTCGTCAAGATAGCAATTGAGCAGTATATGTCACAATTTTTAAGAAATTAATTCTACAAAGTGGCAAACTTTTTTTTAACTAACTGTACAAAAGTTAATGTGTACTAACAAGCAAAAACTGCGACTTTTTTCCCTAAAATATTTAATAGAAACATATTTGTTTTTTCTCTTGTAAAAATACTTGTGTAATCTTAGTTAAAGCATATAATAATTGCAGCATTTACTGAAAATTGTGATATTTACCATCAAAATATGTGCCAAACTTTCTAGATAAGCTCTATTTTGCTCGAGCTGGAATTAATTTAACATAATCAATTTTATAACGCGTCATAATAAGAAACAACACATTAATTAAGCATAATACAATACATAAGTTGAATTAATTAAAACAATATATTGATAGGTACTGCTGAAAATGTGTTTAAAAGTTCTAAAATATAGTTCATTAAGTATTGCCATATATTACTAATACGTTTAAAAAGATAAATTTTGATTATAATATTTTATCTATGACTTGAACATTTCCAATATTTGTGACAGGTTTTATCGTACTTTAAAATAAATGAATGGATTAAGTGTAATAATGTCAGATATATCAACCACATGCTAGACGATTATGATGGAAAAGTAATAACAGTCCAAAGGAAAAAAGATTTAATATCGATAGTTTTATGATCCAACGGTCGTCCGAACCAAATCGGATATCAATAGTGGTTTATAAGAAAGAATGTTACTATTCTTACGTCGATGAAAAATCTGTACGATTATAATGATGAATAAACTTAAGCTCTTTCAAACAGATATTGTATCAAGAGAGATTTTTTTCTCCTTTCTAAAATTATATTAGATATTATCTTAAACTTTCTTACCAATAAATGTTAAATAAGGGGATATTATGTAACAGATTAATTACTTTTTCCTTACTGTCCATATCAGAGCTTCTCTGCCTCTCAACTATTGAGAACCACTTGAGCGAATCACATACGATAGAAATAACATTTTTGTAACAATTATATCAGATGATATGGTATAAATCAAAAAGTTTAAGTTTTTTTTAATCCATTTAACTACAACTATAAAAGCATATAGATTAATTTTCGCTAGATGCTCGCGGATTACAGGAAAATTGCTAATTGACCACAGGTTATAAAGTACTGGTGTCTGATCTACATGTATATATTGGTCTTGCAATTGTTTGTTCGTAACTCTGTCTGTGTGTTAATTTAATAAAGTGCGCGATATCCACGAAGAATTATAAAGAGGTTTTTGATATGGTAGAATCCATGTCAATTCAACAAGGGGCGTAACATAATGGTCTCGGGTTTTTTTTTAATTTAATATATGTTACAATTCATAAAAAATTAAGAAATGCGTTTTTTTTTTTTTTTTTTGAGCAATCACGATTGCTTATTGTTCTCATTTGACGGTTTTTGGCGTCCGTGCCTTTTTCAACTTGGACCAGAAGCCTTTGCAGCATCACCGCGCACCGTCCTCTGCTGGCGGCGCGGCGCGGCTGCTCCGGTTTTGAGCTATCCGATCTCCTGGTCGGAGGCGTCCATGTCCTACGCACACGCACGTTCACACACACACATTCACACACACACGATTTCACACACATGCACTCACACACGCCTATGTGCATACACACAGGTCTACGCGCGCACACAACTATGCATAAGTAGGAGGAGAGGCAGGCTTGGGGGGGGGGGACAGGAGCCGTTTCTAGAAACAATAACTCCAATGAGTAGGGTCCTGTCTCAGTTCGTGATTGCGAAAAACATAATTTGGATTCAAAATTTCAGAATTCAAATTAATTTTCTTTTTTCTTTTTTTCTTTTTTTTTTCTCGAAACAATTCCTCCTGGTCCGAGATACAGGTCGCCAAAGATGGCGGTCCTGTCATGATTTCTCACTTGGAATTTTCGTCAAAATTTTTAAAATCCATTATCTGAGGAACGGTAGAACATATTTTGTTGCGATTTGTTTTATTTAAAAGGATGTGTTTTCTTGTTTAAAAACATATGCAACGTTTTGAAATATGTGCTTTAGTTTTTTTTCCAGTCTTTTGAAGAAAAAAAAGTTTTAAAATATATATATATATATATATATTTTTTTTTTCTCAAATATGTCAGTTTCAAAATTTTTCATTTTTTTTTACAGTTTATTAGTACCACTGAGCAAACCGTTCCCTGAAAAGGGGAGCAGCATGTAGGAAGTCATATATGTAGACATTACTGAACATTTAAATGCATAAGTCTGATTCTTTCGGGATTTAAGTCACTCTAACACCAGCCAAGGGCAAATGGGGAAAATATCTGAAGATTAGACATTGATGTATGTGTGTGTGTGTGTGTGTGTAGTTCGAACTGAACTTTTCTTTAAACAAATCCGACACATTTTAAAGCTGATCTTTTACTTTACAACTTTTTCAGCAAAATCAGATTGTACTTCTATAAATGCAAAATAAGTTTTGACTGCGTCGGTATGTACCAAAGATTGAAATCCATTCACTTGATTCTGTAATGGTGCTTAAAAAATGATGGTTTCTGCTGTTCCAGGAATTAGGGATTTGGGAAAATTTATAATTCAGGAAGCTTCTTCGTGTAAATTTAAATGTTTTCTTCGTTGAAATTTATTTTGAGAGATTAAGTTACATTGCTTTTCAGGAAGAAAGATTTTGTATTTTTAAGCTTTTTGTATGATCTACGTATATTGTTTCTATGCAGAATAGAAAAATAAAAGATTCAGGAGATTTAAGCTAATGCCTTCTTTTGCAAAAGGTTTTTTAGATATATATAATACAAAGTATACATATATCTTGAAAAAAATCTATTTCTCAGTTTTAGTTGAAGTCCTGGTGAAAGTTTGTCATAAAAACACAACCGTGGTTTAATTTCTGATTTTTTTAAAAATCGGCGGATTACAGCTATCGCTCTACTTTCCTGAAATCATACATGTCCGAAAGCTAGCAGCACAGTATTGTTGGACAAGAGATGTCTAAACACTGCTTAATTAAGTATTAAGCTGTTGCACTTATAAAGAGATCATCAGTGGCAAATTTCAAGGGTCTACGGTACTGAATAGGGGAATAGTTTTTAGGAATATTTTTATATAGGAGACAAAAAGTTTAATGTTTCTTAATATTGAAGATGTGAATTTGTCCTAATCGCAATGTAAACGTTAAGCTAGTAATCTGCCGTGTGCACGTATACGGTAGTATCTTCAGAAATGAGTTTTCGAGACATTTGAAGAAATGTGTGTCAGATTCAATATTAACCCATAGGGAATTCTTGGAATTAGACACTTTTTTTCGACCTTTTTTTTTCGGCGAAACCTAATAAGCAAGCTTATACAATAAAGCTAACGTACAATAGATGACAAAAAATGAAAAAAAAAAGCAAACTTTGCAGTTACTGCCTTTTACCTGAACACGGCAGTAGTCACCTTAATTTGCTTAGTCAAATTAAAGTGAAATAATCAGCGCCTGATAAGATGGCCTTCAATGGATTGAAGCTGATACAAACAATAAGGACAACTGGCGATGTAGTAGAGTAAAAACATTTTCTCTTTCACGTCAAACGTAAATGAGCTCTTCCAAGATAAAGCATCTCTTTATCAGAGCCTGATTACAGTGCACTTAAAATGAAATAACAATCTAAACCTATTTTAAATTCGTTTCATTGGAGAAGCTTCATGTCTCTGCGGCTAACTAAGCACTTTCTACGCTTTACACACATCACAAAGCTGCATACCTAGCACTAGGTGCAAATTGTTGTAGGATTGCAAGACGGTGATTCTGATGCGCAGTTGCCCACTAAATTCATCAATGGAACGAACTTTTTCATTTACTACATTATGAAACACATGTAAAACAGGTTTTCAGTCTGGATCTCATAAGATCAAGTCTAATCTTGAGAGCATTTTTCTTCTTGGACATAGCAAGAGTTAAGAGAAGGTATTTGCTAAACTTGCTAAGAATCGGATTACCGTCACAATTTTTATTAGCAGGATGATATTACACCGTCCACCATTTTCATAGCTAAAAGTTGCCGTCTGGAGTGAAAGGTCCTAACAGTCCTTAAATGCACGTAAAACCCGCGTTAGGAATGGAAAAATATGTTACAACCAAAGGCTCTGGGGACGGTTTAATTCCATCCCCCTGGATACTGCGATATTGCTCGCTGTTTTTATTTCACACTTGTATACTGCTGTGCTAAGCCCAAAAGTCGTATCTGCAGTTGAGTTCAAAAGCAGAAATTTGCACTTAAAGTTGCGTGCCTCCGTATGTTTGATTCAGATGCACCTTTAAAAAACATTTTTTTACAAATTTTTCTCATTGACAAATGAGAATAAAACGTTGTATTTAGGTGAAATATGGGACAAAGAACCACTGGTGACCGTAACTCAATTTCGACAGAGTGTAGATACGACTTCTGTGTCTAGCAGGGAAGTATATTGCAAACATTCATTTCAAGCGGGCTTTATATTTTGTATTAGATTATTTTAATGTTCATAAATGTTAAAGTGATTCAGTCTAAAGAACTTAAAATTATTCAGAATGCTCTAAATGTTTTGGAAAAGGACGCGACTTCTGTCCAGTATATTCCAATCAAACAGGTCCATAGCTACATTGATTGTCACATAACAATGCCAACTGTATAATAATACATTTTACATCTCCAACCGGTTTACATTAACACAACAACCCTAGTTAAGTACACGGAATCATTTAATGTTTTCTCCATCTGAAATCATCTTATCGGAGCCAGACAATAGAGCCCAGCTTAGATTCCTATTCCATTATCAGCAACAAAGCTTTGATTGCTAATGGACATCCCAAAATCACTGATTTACCAGGGTGTATTACTAATTTTTTTCCTAAATCCTTAGTTGCTTAATATCCTTGTTTTAATGGCTACCATTAGCTACTTCGAAGTTTATATATATATATATATATATATATATATATATATATATATATAATGTGTGTGTAGTTAGAAAGGATGAAAAAAGAATATGATTTACATTTTATTTTAACAGCGCAATTTGCAGATCTAAAGAATTAAATGTATTTTAAATATATTTTGTCTATGAATGTCTCACCACCAGGTTTGCACAACTGAGCTAGTGAAAAGCAAAGAAATGTAAGCGGACATTTTCAAATTTTGAGCAAAACGCGAAAAAAGATATGGTCCTCGTTATGCTTTTATTGAAAAGATTTTCTAAATGTTGCTGCATAACAGCACCCACCAGGGGCTACGAGTACTATTTCTTGCCCCAAGACAGAGGAGTGGATCAACTACCATTTGTACTGGTTATCTCCAAATTTTTGATTTTGTTACTTACATTCATTTGCTTCTCACTGCCTCAATTGTAAGTGTAAACAACAATGAAATATTTTTTTTTAAACATTGAAAACTAAAAAGTATGTAAACATTGAACAACAAAAAGTCGATAATGGGTAGCTAACTTCTTCGTTGACTGAGACCAGGTGGAAATTTTGCTGTATTTTCAGATTTCAGAAGAGATCAGTATCATACAAGCCAACGCGAAAAATTAAGAATGTATTAGTAAGAAACAGTCTGCATATTTACGTCAACTACGAATTTTTAGATTATTAGAGTAAATATTTAGATCATTAGAACGAATTTTCAGAACAATAAAGCAGATTTATTACTAAGCCAAATACATGAATGTATCGGCTCAGGTGAGGTATGAAGAACATGTGTTTTCGGAAACATTGTTGTGCCTATACGAATTGTAAAATAGTTTAAAGTACAAAAGTAAAGTGTATAAATACTAAAAAAAGCCAACTTATATACCCCCTCCCTTTTTTCGAACCAAAAAAAAAAAACGGATTACATACCAAGTCCGAGACAGTTTTAAAAAACATAGTAAAAAGGAAAAGCGCCATATCTCACAGTTCATTTTCTGTCCTAATCCGAGCAGGAAGTTTTCGAGCGAGGGTTTATTATCATTTAGGTTTTCTGATGACGATGAATTCACTATCTAGTGAACATTTTGCTATTTAACATCAAAACATGTAGGTTGAACCTTATTGATCCACGTGGCTTTATTTGGCGCACCCATCTTAGTAATACATGTTTTCGATTTTTGCATTAATATAGTTAATAGAATTTATTTTGCGTTGGTATTATAGTTTATTTTTTAAAGATATGATATATTTCACTGAATATCGAAACAGAGGAAGAATAAAAATATATTTAAACAAATATGCATTTCACATTGTGAATGATACACTTGAGTAGTTCTTTTGGAAAAAGATAATGAATAAATTATAAACATGTTTAATTAAAGAAAAAAATATTGCTAAATTACTGTCCAAAATAAAGAATTGTTCGGCATTGCAACAAAAAAATTTAAACATTTATGCATTTACACATAGAATTGAACTAAATAAATCAAGTTGAAAACTACACGTTTTTCACAATTCCTTGTTCTTAATGAAAAGCTTAAGGGTTGATAAAAGCACATGTAAAGCACGAGAGAAATAATCCTTACTTTGAGAAATTTTCTACGAATTATTTACGAGGATTTGCAAAATAATGTATCCTTCCAACAAAACCATTTCAAAAGGAGAAAAAGTCATTACCATAGTGTTTACTTAAGTAAAATGCTTTAAGTAAATTCAATAAAGCAGTAGATAAATCTTAAGATGTAAATGAAAGAATTCTAAGTGATATTAATTAAAGCTGTATTTTTCTAAAATAAATCGAATTTTAAATCATTTGCATTTTTGGATGACAGTCAAAAAGATTTACAAATGCTGTTTTCGGAAATTCTATTAAAATAATTTCTATTTAACTCTATTTTCCTTTGGCATTCCGATAAAATCCAGATGAAAATTAATTTGACTGAAGAAATGAAATGTAAAATGAAGACCAACAAAATGCTTATTTCATGAAATACAGTTTAGATTCAGCTAAAAAAAAGATCAATGCAGAAGGAGACGTTTTGAGATTTGTTTTTCAAGATTTTGTGACAGATAGATAAAAATAGCATCCTTTAAAAAAACAGTAACGTTTTTTTTATTATCGATGATCCTTTAGAAAGTTAACCTCTTAAATAACTTAAAATAGGAAAACAGAATAAATACATATAATATACACTGGCCTCAAAAAGTTAAGGTACAACATGTTTTTCGAAGCTCACCAAAAAAAAAAAATTTATGAGTGAAAAAAAAAAGCCAATATCAAGCTTTCGTACTATTGTGTGTAAGTTGTGTTGATTTTTAACTGTTGTTGGCAGTTTCGGTGACAATAGTCAATAGAGTTTAGTAAATGTCTCACAGACGTCGTTTAACCGATTCGTTAAGGTGGGGGGCAGTTGGATGGATGGAAATGCGATTGTAGCAGGCTCATGCTGCTAGAAGTCTCAATGTGTCTCGTAGTGTTCTTCAGCAGCTTTGGGATCAATACCAATCAGCAGATCCTGTATCCAGAAGACCTGTTCCAGGCCAATCACGAGCTACAATACCTGCAGCAGACTGTTTTCTAGTTCTTTAGGCCCGAAGGAGAAGAACCACTCCTGTGCCGCAGCTCGTTGCAGACCACTTTATAGCATCAGGAAGAAGAATCTCTGCTACTACGTGGCGAAATCATTTTCACAATGCAGGTCTCTATGCGAGACGACCAGTTGTGTGCGTTCCTCTCAACGGACCTCAGCGAAGGCTATCGCTTATGCTGGGCAAGAGAACATGTTTCCTGTTTCCAGCAGCGATGGGCTTCTGTGTTGTTCACAGTGTATATATTGCAAAAATTAATCGTTAAGAGGTATGCCTACATTAGCAGTTTTTTTTTTTTTTTCCAAAAAAATTAAATATTGACTTTTTGTCTTTTTTTTTAATTCAAAAAATAGTAAAAAGTTGGGGAAAAAAACAAAAAATTATTATTTTCTTACAAAAATTTTTTAAATGGGATTTTTGAGCAAAAAATAATCTAATTCAACAGTTCACACGATAAACACTATGCTCATTTCAACTCCATGCATTTAAAAATCCTTTTTAATGTAAACTATTATGTTACGTACGTGTGTTCTTAACAAAAACTTTTATAACGGTCTCAAAATTTAATAAAAAACGGCAAGTTTATGGAAGTTCACAAATTTTTCACCGAAAAACCCTCAATCTTTCACGGTTAAATACACGAAAAAATTTTAAATTCCGACATTGAGCTTAGATTCTAGTTAAAAACATAAAATTTAATAAAAACGATTTTTTCCCAAAATGGTTTTTTTAGGGCAATCTTAAATAAGGCCCTTAATGTGAATTCAATATTTGTCTCTTTTTGGCAAAGGAAATATGATTTCTGATGAGTTAAGATAAAAGTTTTGCTTATCGGTAACTAAATCTTTAAAATATGCTCTAATACTCAAAATATGGGTTGAAACCTTGTAGAGATTGTTGACGAAACTCAATTATAATCCACACACAAGTCTAAACATAGATCATCTTGCCAAAAATATAAAAATGTTCAAACTACGTTAAACCTCACTACTTCTTAAATGAAATGGAAGTTGTGGAAGATTTATCTAAACAAAGCTTCAGAAGCCCTATTTAATGTAACTTTAGACTCACAAGCGTTGTTGCAAGGGTAATAAATATCCTGTCCAGGCGGTATTCTAATTATGCTACACAGTAATGTCCCGTATTTGTAACGGAGCATTTCAAGTTATATTGAACGCTAGAATCTACCAAGACCATTAATAAAAAAGAACAGATATAAGTGTCAGGGTGAAACAAATATGGTTAAACAAAAAAAGGTTTCTTTCATATTCACTTTAGCGGAGTTCCCATTATCCGAACACCTACTATCCGAATAGCTGGTTATCCGAATTGCTTACAAAATGTCCGAAAAACAAAATTAAGACAGAAACATGTCGTGATTCGCAAAATAATGATTGCGTCTATGCGCTATTCCATCCGTGCAGTTAGTCAAAACCGGATGTCTAAAGGGTTCCTTGAATCCCTGAAGCATGCATTTGCAGTAATCAGTAATTTTGTGCTAAAAAATGTTGGTTATTTCCTTTTCAGTTTACTTTTTCCCGAGTTATTCAGGAAACACTGGCTTTCATTTCAGTACGGTACGTACATACGGTACTACTGTACAGAACTTTTTAAGTACGCTTAACATATAAAAATGAGACTTTTATTTTATTAATAAAAGTTATTTAAATTTAAAAATAGTTTTATTTTCTTCCATTTTCAACGTACAACCATACAGTTAATAACTAAAAGAGACACTTTTTCGAAATTCAATTAGTTGAATTATTGTTGTTTTTGATTATCCGAATGGGCTCCAATCTTCGGATAATTGGAGATCTACTGTACTTAAAAAAACTCTACAAAAACAAATACAATAAAACGTGTAAAGTTGACCACCCTTGTAAGTTGACCAACTGTCTAAGTTGACCGCTTTTTTCAGACAAAATTCGTCTATATCATAAAGATCAACCTCTGTAAGTTGACCACCTGTTTACGTTGACCCCTACATTAGTGGCACCGCAAGTGACCAACTTACACAAGTTTCACTGTAACATGAAATTACGTAAAAGAACTACGATAAACAAATCAAAAAGTGGAATTTGTTTCTGACAAATTTAGATTTTCACAATCAAGTATTGTAACCAAGTGACTACTTTGTGCTACTCGAAGTTATAATTAAGCAAAAATGTCAGTCAATCGTTTTCTTCTTTACAAACGGACACTAATGAGTTGTAATATTTTAAAAATTATAAGACATTACATGAAACAATAACCAAAACATAAGTTATCAATGCAGTTAGTTAGAAATGTGTGAAATGTGGGGGAATGTGGGGCAAAGTCCAATGGTTAAGATGACTGAGTTTTTTCCAAATGAACAAATCGGAAATCTGTTTTGAAAATTACATTACACAAAGAACGAACATTGTATTTTATGAAAAAACTTGCGTTGAAACAGTATTTTTTATTTTTAGTGGTAAATTTGAGTGTTCAAAAAGAAGTGGAAAATGTTCACCTTTTTATGGGGAAAAGTGAAAAATAAAATAATTTTCTAATGAAATATTTTTATTTGATTATAAAACATATTTTTGATCAAAAGAATCAGTAAATAAAAGCTTGAATGAATAATTGAAAAGATAATAGAACAATAAACGAATAATTAAATGAATAAATCAATTAAATAAGTAAATTAAATGGGTGGGTAAAAGAATAAATGAATGAGAAAATAAGTGAATGAATGAATAAATAAGTGAATTACTAAATGGAGGAATGTAAATGAATTAATTTATAAATGAAAACATAAGTGATTTATACAAATGATTGTAAATGAAATAAACTATTTCACTTTGCCCAATCCACTTTGCCCGAATGTACTTGACTAATTGTTCAATTTATTAAACATACAAATAAGCCTAATGTTAAGTAAATTAATTCTGCATTGAATATAAGAAGGTCTCAGTTAGTATTTGAACTGTTAATAACAAGAACGTTATCAGTTTACAGAAAGAAAAATAATTTTTGGTTTACAACAAAATATTACAATATAAGTATCATTTTTTAAAAATTGCCCGTATTACTAAATGCTTTAGTCTTCGGTGGTATTTTTTTCCTGACTGGAATGGACTACATGAGGTACTATATAGTTAAAATAATATCAGATAGGTGGAGCTAAATCAGGCTAAATATTTCACCAGTTCACTTTGCCCCGCTATTTCACTTTGGTCCATATTCTCCTACTATGAAATAAAAGAAACTGTTAAACTAATTGTATTGTTAGAAATTAATTTAAAAAAATACCTATTTATTAAAAAGAAAGGGGGAAACTAAACTCATCTTCTAGAAAAATTAATTTAAGATATAGGCATGAGAATATTAGATATGATTTTAGCTAATACGTATGACTTAAAGAATAATCATTCACGATCTCCGTGACTATGCGTTTAAAATTACGAAACTACCAGTACAAAGAATATAGGGGGAGATGCGGCATGTTGGACCAGTCTCACGTATTTTAATACCATTATTTTTTTTATTTTAATTTATAACTAGCAAATAGCACCTATGGTCCTACAAATACTATAATGAAATCACATGGTACAATTATAATGAACAAATTTTATTCCAAAATGTGTTATTTCAGTAGTGCTGAGTAATTTTCAGAAAACTGCAACCTCATGCCCACAAAAGAACTCTTCGCCTACCCACACACTCGCACACTCTAAAGGGAATTTTCTAAACTTTATTTAGCTTATTTTTACTTATTTATTTATTTATTTATTTATTGACACCAGTACAATTGGTAAATATAACCGGAGACATTAATGAGATGATCTTCACTTTAAAAAACGTACCATTATTTTTCAAGAGCAAAACAAAATCTTCCCAGTTAGTTACGTTACAGCATAAGCAAATATTTTTTCCGCGAAATACTTTAGCTTATTCATTTCAAAATTTATTTTCTTCATTCAACGGCATCCTGCAAAACCTTCATAAATAAAAACGACTCTAATCACATGGGAGTGATAATAAGAAACGTCAGAGCGTGGGGTACTTGATCTTCATCCTAATCTGCAATATCGGAAAATTGGATCTCATTCAGATTTTATCTTGGCATCTGCAGAAGTGTTACCCGTTGCTAGGAAACACGAAAGCTTTGCTTAAGTGGGTAGCAGACTTTCTATTTTAAATATCCTACAACGGATGAAATCATTTAACTTGCTACATTTTTTTACATACAAACCTTTAAATATTCCTCTTTAAATGGTTGTGAAGGGATTTTTATAATAAGCAAGAGCATTTTTATTACATAAAATCTGATGATCAGTATACGAGATCTGGCACATTAGATCTTATGTAAAATCTAAAACTTGTTTCGTTGGGAACAATTAAATTAAGGCAAAAACATGATGAGCATACGAGATCTGGTACATTAGAGCTTATGTAAAATCTAAAATTTGTTTCGTTGGGAAGAATTAAATCAAAGCAAAAACAAATGACATTTCAGTTTGAGGAGTTAAATCATGTAAAATTTGTATTTTACCTGGAAAAAAAGGAATGTATTTATTCTTGTGTTTTCGCTTTGTTAAATCTTACCTTTTGTGAAACTCTGAATTGGTATAAGTATTTAAATAACATTATGCATAGTCACCTGGCTACGAGTAAGGATTCCTGTTCCGGACTAAAAATGAAATACCGGGATTCGGTATTGTTGAAAACGTCATACCGGTATTAGAAAATTCTTAAAAAAGAATTTAAAACATTCTTGTTTTTTTTTGTTTAATATTCTTATGCAAAAATAGTACTAATTATGAAAATTTGTTGTTTCAAATCAATAATAGTAAGAAACTAAATGCATGTATTAAATTGTCACTAAACCTGGAACTAATTTTAGCACAAACATTTTTAGCAGTGGGAAACACTCTTTATGAATTCGCTGGTCAGTATTACTGTCAATAGTGTGAGATACACCTTTTTCTATTGTCTCCAAAAACTTCGTCCTCAAAAAATTCGGTCTCTTGAGTTTCGGTTTTAGATACATATTTGTTTTTAACAAAAATGTGTTTCTTTCCTGCTATGCAAAGTATTTTTTATTTATTTATTTATTTATTTATTTATTTATTTATTTTTTGAATTAATATTTATAGCTAGTTGATATTTATCTTCATGGTTCCATTATTTTCCAAAATTAACATCAGCTTCAAAAGCTTTTTCTTGCTCAGGGTAGGTTTAGTTAATGTCTCATTAATCCTCTGGCTTGAAACTTGTAATGAATTTGACTAAATTTGAGTTTTTTTTCTCTCTCTCTCTTTGTTAGTTTAACTTTAAACAATTACATTCATTCACTCGTTAAAAAAAACTTTGTAATTATATGCAATTATTAATTCCGTAAGTAAATTTGTCCGAGGTTTTCATGTTCAGAAAATATCAAAACGAACAAACGGTGAAACGTTGCCATTGGTGGATTCATCAGGACACGTCAGGTGATAACTGGATATCAGAGCCTCTTGTGGTCAAAATTGGGTGATGTATGAAGTTTTCCAGTTGCATCGATTAACACAAAAGTTCATGAATTGTCTAGGCCCGTAGGCGTCAGCCCCATCCAGTGAGATTATCGTTAGAGATATTCAAAAATAGATGTTTATGCCAGTTATTATCCTAATGAAAATTTTCAAACATGTAAATATTTTTTCCCAATTTAATTTAATTCGCATAATTTTATAATTTATGAAAATAAGATCAATTATTTTTCAGTGCAGCAAACCAATAAAATTAAGGCATCTAATTCAGACTGACCAGAATTCGTTAACTACGTTATTTTTTATTTAATTTCCTTCTTGCAACGAGGTTGCTACACATACTGTTGTAAATTGCAAATAACACAGCATTAACCCTTGATTTCCTTAAGTGGGCTATTATTTAAAGCTGCATAGGTTTAAAAAAAAAAAGCAAATATCTTCGAAACGGGACTACAAATACAGTAAAATACAAGCCAGTTTCGATTTAGTTCTTTTTAATTCGAATGTAATATACTGTATTTTCTTCAAAAACAATCAAAAGCGTTGTTTTCTTTTTTACCCGACTGCGCGTGCGCGACGCAAAGGAGGTAATGTGTTTATCAGTCTATGTATGTATGTATGTATGTATGTATGTTCCTAGGTGGCGTTGTAGACGCTAAACGCATTGTCTTTACCTTGGGAGTGTCACTAAAAACAGGATAGTAATCAAAATTCACCATATCAACAACAAGTCACCATATTGTCAGTTCTGGATTGTGTCGCACGCTACCTGCGTGCAACACAAGCGTGTGACAAATGCAGGTAGCGTTTTCACTGCCTGAATTTTTTATTAACTAAGTCTACTAATTCAATTTTCTAACATGTTGCATTTGATTTTGTCGTGATTCAGGGGACTGAGTTTCGCGACTTGTACTCTCTTGACGGGCTTTTTTATTTTGCGAGAAGGATTTGACGGGCGACGTTTCCGAGCTCGCGTAATCATGAGTTATACAGGCTGTTTATTAAGGTCGTTCAAAAATACATGCAAAAAAAAAATTTCTTCTAGATACCAGAACACCCCTCAATATTTTGAGACTAGTGGATAGTAATATGCTGAATGAATTTTAGCTTCCTATTTCACCTGAAAGAAGGTGCTCAACCCCCTCCCCCAATCTTCATCAGTAAGGGGAGGGGGGTTAAAAAATACACTGAGCTAAAAAAAAATAATGTTACATTTTATAATATACACGAGTACATTGCAATAAAATAATTATTTACAAAAAAAAAAAAAAAACAGCTGGGGAAATAAAATGCTTCTAAATTTGTGAATTTTTCTATGCTACGGCCAATCTTAAATGGAGAGGTCATTGAGCACCTTCTTAAAATTTTAGTAAAAAGCGAAATATTTTACAGCATAATACTATTAGTAAGTCTAAAAAAATAGGCGGTAATCCTGGAATCTAGCTGAAAAAAATGTTTTTTTCAACCACCTTACTGTTTATATATCTGTGCTGTAGTTGTTTTAAGTTTGCGCGATTTTGCTAAAGGTCAAGCATATGAAGCTTTAAGCCGAGTTAGGTCCCTAGAGGAACTAATAATCAGTAGTTTAGACCACCGCAAGTTACTTAATAATCCTCACGATATAAACTCTCTCAATGAAATGACAAGATTGCGAAATGTACCGTCTTATAATCATAATAACTAAGTCAATGAAAATATGCTGAAAAGTGTAAAATAAAAAGTAATTATTAAATAAAAACAAAAAACTCGACTGCATAAAAGCAAAAAAAAAAAAAAAAAACTAAAAGGAAATATATATATATATATACTCAGTAGTTTAGAATGTTATTAAGTACTACTGAATTACTACACCAGTAAAATAGTTTAATAATCGATACACACATAAGAGAAATCATGAACTCAAAAGCAGAATCGAAGGATCAACAGTCTGGGCCCATTCCTTTTTGACCAATCAAGGAACCCTGTAAAATTTGAATAACATTCTAAACTACTGGGCTTATATATTTTTCTTTTTAGTTTTTGTTTCTTATGCAGTCGGGTTTTTTGTTTTTATTTAATAATATTTTCATTTAAATAACAATTGTAATAAAAGTAATAGTTTCACAAGAATTCAGCTAGAGACCCAGTGAATCGCTTTAGAATGTCTTTTGTACACAAATTCCTACATACATAAAGGAAAAAAATCTAAAGTTTTGGAAAGCTAAAATTCTTTGAAATTTGAATTATGTAAATTTATCACCTTACATCTCACGACTGAAAAAGTGAAAAATTGAGTCACTTGTCATCTCTGCCATTTCAACGAAAACGTTGCCAGTTTTCACATACTTTTATTTGTCGTACTGCTGCATAAATCAAAAAATGCCGAGGAGCAAAAACCATTTTTTTTTATCCCGTAATGTTTACTTTCTCTATAAAATATCAATGAGCACAAATATTAACATATGTTACAGTACTGTATACGTAGTTTGTAGAACAAAACATTTTTTTCCCTTTTTTCATTTATACACTCCGTTAAAAATCATGTTTTGCTTCTGAATTATAGACATGTTTTTATATATGCTACATACAGAGTAGATAGCTTTAAGATGCATAATTCAACATTGGTAAGGCAGCTAAAAACTCGACGGATATCATACATGAACATTATCATTACTAGTGTGAAGTATAGAGGATGAAGAAAATAGTTCTAAACATCGTATGTTAGTTTTACAAACTGATGTGATGCGAATTTCTTTTTTATATATGCACTACAGCCTCACTCTGAATAAATTTGAGAAACTTTAGTTCAGTAAATATTTCGAATAAATATTTTGAATAAAATAATAATTTAAATCTACATTTTCAATAGCCGAGAAAAACAGCATTTTACTTTTAGTTTTCATATCAGGGTTTCTAAAAAAAATGTTGAATTTCTCAACAGAAATATCGTGAAGCATTTCTTATGGTGTCGCGACATTAATCCTACTCTTAATATACAGCGTAACTTTTAACATATAACATATTGGATGTTTTGGTGCAAGAGCCTTAGTAGGCTAAACAGCGCCAAAATTTGGTAAAGGTTGGAACAGATGCTAAAAAAAGGATTTTGTTACAGGAGTAAAGGACATAATACTGCTAGAATTTTAAAAAATTAAACCGAAAATAACATACAAACACTTTTAAATTTTGAATAAGCATCATTTGAATTTTTCCTTAGCAGTGCTTTTAATATCGGCTGGTTTTATGAAAAAAATATGATGCTGAACTTTTTGTTCATAATGTTGTAGTTGAACTCATATTGTGCATAGTAATAGTTGATTGTATTAAGAGTTACTTTTCAAAAATTGTAAGAACTTAAAATTTCGTTTCTATTTTCCATAAATATATGATAAACCGGAAAATTAGTTGAGTGCAAGAAATTTGAATGCGTCAGAATTTATTTGATAACACTTATAGTAGCTATCTTTACCCAATTTCTATACACTATTTTAAAAAAAATCCGGAAACGTTTCTGAATATATGAGGCAGCTGCGGTTCATGGTTAAGTGGTTAAATGAATACTAAATCAGTGACAATTAGAACCTCGTCAAATGCATATCAACAAAACAGTATATATATATATATATATATATAATAACATGCTTTAAGATATTCAATAGTACTTGCATGGGTCCATCAGCAAAATTGAATCTAAATATCCTAATTGCATCTTCATACAAGTAATATGTAAGGTTTTATTATATTAAGTATTAACACGGATTCCTCACACTATTCTCGCTTTAACACACAATATGTCTAACCACGGCCAAGCTAGTTACACAAATCAACAAGAAGTTCTGTCTAGAACTAAACGAGCCTACTTTCCCGTACTAATTAATACCCATACTAATTTCTAGTACCTGATCAATATTCTCAAAAATAACTAAACGCGCAAATTGTTTCTAACATATTTTTTAAATATTTTAAGCTCATTTCTAGGAATAAAATATTCTTCAGTCATCTAAAAAATTAGATGCGTAAGAAAAAAAATATCACCTTTTAAACAAAGCAGCTAATACACGTTTTTCCATTTAAAAAAATTTAACAGCTTTCAAAACGAAAGAATTATAGTTAAAATTAATAAGCTCATTAAAGGAAATACATCATATCAAAAAAAAAATCGTTTCTTTTTCGCCTACTGCCAAAAATAATTTTTTTGAATGAATTAATGCACTTACCAAAATAAATAAAACAATAAAATGTCAGCTTAAAGAAATAATTTTCATTGCCAAAAAAAATCGTCTGCGCATATCTTTATGTAGAAACATAAATGACTTCGAGTTTAGCCGCCGAAAACTGAATCCATAAATTAAAACTTGAGCGTGAAAATAAAAACAAGTCATATTAACAATAATTATTTCACAGTTAAAACCATAGCTGCGGAGTCGGAGTCGGAGTCAATCTCATTTTGAGATACAGGAGTCGGAATCGAATATCCAAGAATCAGAGTTAGTCATTTGTCTTCCGTGTATAAATTTTTGCCAAAGCTACAGAGTCGAAGCCGGTGAGTCGGAGTTCGACTAATTGTCGGGCACAGGAGTCGGAGTCGGAGTAGGAGTCAGGTGTCCCTAAATTCTTGGAGTCGGAGTCTGGAGTTTTTCGTCAAGAGCTATTTCCAACAAAATTTGTTTGAAGTAAATCCGCCTTTAAGTACGGAATCTACATTGAGTTTTAGTTTCCCCGTAGGAGCTAATGTTAAGGGATTTGAACTGTTCAAAATTAAACGGAAAATTGTTCAAATCAAAAAGATATTTTATATACAAGTTTTTCATAAAAAGTTTTTTCCTACAAAGTTTGTTTGAAGCAAATTTGACTCACAGTTCGGAATTGCCTTGAATTTCCCAGTAGGCGGTAATGTTAAGTTTTTTTGAACTGTTTAAAATTGAACAAAAAATAGTTCAAATCCTTTCCGTTTTATTAAAAAAAGATTTCTTAATTTTTTATAGTGTACTAATTTTGTAACAAAAATAAAAGGCCTTAAGGACCCTGACTTATCCCATAAAACATATACAATGTATGTGTATTTATGTAGGGGAAGGAGGGTACATATATGGTCGTGGATTGTTTACATGGATAAAAAGGAGTCGCGAAGGACAAAAGGTTGGAAGCAAAATGGAGAGCCTAGTGCAGATTGTTATAGAAGAGAGACCAGATCGATCTCGTGGGAAAGTAGAAGTCAAAATTCTATACGTCCTTGACATCCGCACCTTAATAGTGGCACGTGAAAAACTAAATGCCATATAAAGCAGTTGCCCTAAGCCTGCGAAAAACTAAAGCATCTAATACCGTCTCCTTAGAATGAAAGAAAAGTTTTATAAAAATTATCAGGGGGGGGGGGGGAGATTGTTGTCGTCACTGTGTTCGCACCTCCAAAATGAATTTCACTTCTCTAAAAAGTGTCAAGTATTACTTTTGCACCTAGCTACATTTCTAACTTTTACATAATATCATGCTGGTAGTATTTTATTTGCTTGGAGCATAAACGGAGAAAAAAGTGCATGTTGAACTTTCTATAGAACATCATTTTTTGTTCCGTCACAGTTACGGGTTGCAATACCGGATCAAAAATTCAATACCGGTATTAGGCATTTTTAAAACATGATACTGGAATACCGGTATTTGAAATTTCTCAAAAAATGCTTGAAAACATATTGTTTCGTTGCCACATTTCATAGTTTTGTACAAAAATTGTATTATTATGAAAACGTATTGTAAACAAATATAAAATAAAGGAACAAATGCCATAATACAAAATCAATGCTAGTAAAAAGCATAATGCATCTATTGAATTGTCTCTAAGCCTGGAACTCATTTTAATGCTCAACATTCCTACAGTTGAAACTACTGTTTCTTAATTCACGCAGGCGGTGGTACTGTTAACAATGCGTGACACACCTCCTCTAATTTAATTGCCTAAAAGTATTTTATCTTCAAAAAAAAATCGGTCTGTTGCATGTCATTTCTGGATAAACAATTTGTGTGTGTGTGTGTATTTCGTATTGTGTGTATTTCTATTAAGTTTTTAATTTAAAGCTAGTTGAAATTTATTTCCTGAGAAAAGATACTTTTCCAATATTAACATTATTTTCTCTTGAACAGGAGGGGTTTGTGTTTACTCTTTATTAGCGCTTTGATTCGAAAATTACGATAAACTTGACTAAATTTGATCTTGTTGGTTTCTCTTATTCGTTTTAGCATTCTTTTCAAAATTCTTTGCAATTATAATTACGTAAATATCTGAAAATATCTTTGAATTCGTGCAACATATTTATGCTTTTCCTCAATGCCAATTTTTAGGGCAATATATAATTTCTAAATATTATCTTGCCAAGTATGAAGACAATTAGCGAGGCGGTATAACAAACCAATACTGGTGCCAACAAAGTGCCATTTGTAATGCTAACAAGAAACAGTTTTTGTCGAAATTTAGTACAGTTGAGACAATTATTTAAGAAAAAAAATCATAAAGTATTCCTGCAATTGATGGTTTGAATAAATTGTTTATCGGACAAAGGGGTGGGAGGCATTCACAATTACACTCGAAATTAACTTTCCCAACAGGGAAACTGAGCTATCAGGGAAATGGAAAAAATAAATACATGGCGCACAAATTATTTTTGTTTAATGATATTCTATCAGTTCATGCTTTTGAAGCTAAAATTTTTCATCAAGAGACTGATTTCGGTTCTGCATCATGGGAAAATAAATATACATTTAAAATATATAAGTAGGTATTTAATAAGTTAAATTGAAAATTCTTACTACTAACTAACTAACACTAAAACTAAACTATTTATTATTTTCAACTAATACCGAAAATACCAGTATTTTTCTCAGCAAATACCGATATTATGAAATTGCAAAATTGTTCGAAATACCGGTTTTCGGTATACCGTTATACCGGTATTGCAATCCCTATTCGCAATGCAATGGTTCTATTCAGGAAATACTAATAAAAAACTTTTTTTTTTTTTGAATATCTACAGCTAAATGTTACCAATGTTAAGTTTCTAGGTACGACATATGAACTAACAAGAGAATATTCAATGGAAACAGATTGTATGTATGTTAGCAATTGGAAATTAAGGAATCACACAGAAAAAAGATATAGCAAGCCATAATCGAAGATCATCTCAAAAGATGTCTCAAAGCATTTTGCAATACATTGTATCTAATAGCGTATGAAAAATTACTGGTTTGTCCTATCTAAGGCTCCAAACACTCCAGACGGAACTAATATGGCATTTTGTTCTCAATAGAAGATGTGTCGTCTACACTTTGTTGTGTGATGTCAATTTGACACTTTTATTACTTGGCGATAAAACATTTCGTTACATTTAGCAATTAACTATAGCAGAAGTATCACAAAATATGACGTTCTTTTAAAGCCTTTGATACTTCATCTAACTTTTCCTAATGGTGCGAGTAATCTTTTCCGCAACTTGTAACCATTGGTAGTATTGTTTTCCTTTGCTTAACAGGAATTTAGTGTTAGTTCAACTCAATTTAAGCAAAGTTTTCCGGCAACTGCTGAGACATTTTAAAATAGATAAATAAATCTAGATAGAACTGTAACAATGCTACAAATATTATATTAAAATTTAAAAAAAAACTAACTGTTCACACTGTGGTGTGTTCTTTTAAAGGTCCGAGTACCCTATTGTCATTTTTGCACATTTTATTCAAGGCTTAGAAAATATCACTCATCCTGGTAGATGTGGCATTGTCATTATAATACCTCAAAATATATGAGTCCAGATAGCAAATTAGGTACCATCACATTTTATATTGTTGAATTTGATTTTTTACTTTTATCATTAAATAAGCACTTTAGCATTCTTGGCATTACGAAGTTGTATGTTTGTTGCGCCTTTTAGTACTTCTCTTTCTTTTGACGTATTAAACATACTGTAAAAAATACGTTAAAAGTTTTACGCCGAAGTATTTTGTTACGTGTTGTTTAACATTACGTAATAAATTAAATTTAAAAATAAAAAATAGAACATTAAATAAAAACAAAAAACCCGACTGCGTAAAAACCAAAAAAATCTAAGAGGAAAATAATATAAGCACAGTAGTTTAGAATGTTACTAAGTACTACTGAATAACTACACCATTGAAATAGTTTTATAGTTAGTTAGGGCCCATTCCTTTTTTGCCAATCAAGGAACCCCGTAAACGGTGTAGTTACTCAGTAGTAGGTACTTAATAAAAGTATAAACTACTGGGTTTATATGTTTTTCTTTTCAGTGTTTTTTTTTTACACAGTTGTGTTTTTTATTTTCATTTAATAGTTGTTTTTTATTTTGATTTAATAATTGTTTTTTATTTTACACTTTTTAGTAAATTTTCATTGACTTAGTTATTATAAATATATGACGGTAAGTTTCGCAATCGTGTCATTTTATTGAGAGAGATAATATCGTGAGGATTATTAAGTAACTTGCGGTGGTCTAAACTACTAATTATTAGTCCCTCTAGGGACCTAACTCGACTTGAAAGTACTTATGCTTGACCTTTAGCAAAAATGCGGAAACTTAATTCAACCACAGCTATATAAACAGCCTGTATAACTCATAATGACGAGAGCTCGGAAACGTCAATCAAATCGTTGTCGCTATTATGAAACAGCCTGTCAAGAAAAAACACGTCCCGAAACGCAGTCCCCTGAATCACGACAAAAACAAATGCAACATGTTAGAGATGAAAATCGAATTAATAGACTTAGTAAACAAAAAATTCAGGCAGTGAAAACGCTATCTGCACTTGTTGCACGCTGTGCCGCACGCTGGTAGCGTGCGACGCGAGCCCGAATTGACAGTATGGCGACTGGTTGTTGGTATGGTTAATTTTGATTATAGTCATGCATTTAGGGATACATCAAAGGTTAAGACAAATCAATGGATGTAATTATACCATAATTGGCCAAGGCGTTTAGCCCCTACAACGCTACATAGGAAGAAACATACATAGACACATATAAACATTACCCTCCTTTGCGTCGTGCACTTTCAGTTGGGTAAAAATTAGGTTTAAAAATATCTTTAATGTAATTTTTTAACGACAAAAAATGCATATTATCACCATATTTTCATACACTGCTTAAATTATAAGTTTTTACATTTTAGAAATTTGACTGTAAAGAAATATTAGTAATATAAGCATTGCATCATAGACAATTGAACTATTCCTGGAAACATACACACACATTTTGTGTCTCATAGTATCTTTATGTTGTAAATATGATGTGGAAATCGTAATATGTTTTGGTCCGTATCATCAAAGAGAGATTTGAAAGAAAAAAACTAGACTCGATCTACTAAAGCATCGATATTATTTGTTTAATTTAAGCATACTGCTGCATATATAAAGAACATGGTACTGCCTAAAACTGTGTACATTATTTGCTTCTAAAAAATATTTTTTACTGGAGTTAGTACGGGAGAGTGTTGTACCTTTTACACTTTTCATATTTTAATTTTTAACGTCAATTATTTGAATCAAATTTAAAATCTAAAATTTACATAAAATACCTCAACCAATTTCCCTGCAATATTTTTTTTTTAATTCGGACAGTTTGAAAGTAAAATATTTCCAGCCATTTAAAGTAAGAGTTGCTAACTGTCCCAAGGAACAACATCCTATTGTACCTTGGGACACGTCCTGTCGTACCATGGGATGTGATTCATGATCAGGAAACAGCCATATACTTGAACCAATTTTGCACAAAATCATTTCCACGGTATTTACTTAATTACTAATAACTTAAGGTACGCTGTTATCGAATTACACTGTAACGTAATTTCAATCGGTTGTTTCTTTTTGATTCACCCTTCTTTGACACACTAATACAAGACAGATAATGAAATAAGCGGGTTACATTGCTTAAAAAAAATCACAACGAACCTACTGTCGCGTACAATGATATCAATTTTCTAGCATTAGATTGATATTTCTCAATTAGCTTTGAATCAAATAAAATTTTTAACTTTTAAAACTGACTTCAAATAACAAAATACTCCTTTAAAGTAACGTAAAGTAACAACGTCTAAAAAGCACAAATTCGCAGATTAGTGCAGACATATGTTTCGGCGTTTCAGGGAACGCCTTTTTCAATGCAAAACGTAGTAAGCTTATGGATGAAAAGACATTTCAACATATGTCTGCAGTAATCTGCGAATTTGTGCTTTTTAGACGTTGTTACTTTAAATTACTTTACTGTTCAGCACAAAGGAATTTATTTATCTTAAAGTACTCCTTTGTTGTGTAAAATAATTTAAATAGAATTACATCAAATTCCGTTTCTGAAATCGTTAGGGGGTTTTCAGTAAATTTCAGATCTAAATTAGTTTTCTGTTAGAAACACTTTAAATAAAGATATTTTGGCTAATATTTTTTAAGAGAAAATTGAAAACAGAATTATAAATAAGAAAATATTTCTCCGAAAACATAATTTCGAATCTTAATACGTAAAAAACTAATAAATATACAAATAAAGTAACATTACCTTTTGTGCAACACCCAGGCAGGTATTTTTTTCATTGCAAAAGCACTTTTTATTTACATGATGGGCATCAATGTATCGCGGATACATGAGAATGGAGCTGAAAATTGAATTAAAGAATCTATGATAATAAATTTTAAAACGTATAAAACTGTAAAATTATCATCAAGAAAACAATTAAAAATGTACATCGATTCAAAAGAGAAAAATTACGTATAATTATATGAAATACAAAGTAATTTAGTCACTAAATGTTAGGCATCGTCCTTTCACTAGCACGGCAATAACGGTCGCAAAGATTTT
This sequence comes from Uloborus diversus, assembly GCF_026930045.1. Classification (NCBI taxonomy): domain Eukaryota; kingdom Metazoa; phylum Arthropoda; class Arachnida; order Araneae; family Uloboridae; genus Uloborus; species Uloborus diversus. The sequence continues at coordinate 90,467,731 of NC_072735.1, forward strand.
CTTCGTTCACAGAAGGACGACTGATTAGATGCCCTTTGTCCATCGCTATATTTTTATGGCATTAACTGCAGTTGGGACTATTATGTATGCCAATACGATTCACGTGTTTAGCAAAGCAATAGTGACCAGTTTCCAAACGAAAAATTGCAACTGCAATATATCTGGGAGAATCTGAAAATTTGAAAATCGACTCCCTCCATATCTTGTTTTTAATTTTTTCATTAAAGGTGTTGTAATGTTTCTTTGTATTATTTTTAATTATTCTTTTCATTGATTTGAGTGGTACTTCGTGGTTATTTTATTGTACACTTTTTGTTCCCTTTTTTGCTAATTTATCGGCGCATTCATTTCCAGTGATTCCAACATGGGATGGAATCCATTGCAAGATGACATTCATTCCCTTTACACCTAAGAGAATTCTGTCTACATGATGGTTCAGTACTTTTTGCAACTGGTATATTATGGGCTGCAATTGCTTGAATGGCCAAAAGAGAATCAGAAATTATAACAATTGCTCTGAATGTAATCTCTCTACTAAGCATTTGCAGCAGATATCAAATATTGTTTTCTATTTAAGGAAACTTTTAGTCGTTTGAAAAATTAAAAAGAATTAAAAATGAAAATTGCATCAAAATAAAGATTTTTTTTTAATAAAAAAACAAATCGGTGGCAGCTTTTTCTTTTAAATTAAAAAGAACATCCTCTCAGATTTCTTTTTCATTTTTGTTTTCGTTGCCAAAAGTATAAAAAATGTAGTATTTTGAAAGAAAAAAAATATTAATAATGAATTTTATAAACACATCAAAATAAAGATTTTTCTAAAAAGAAGTCGCTTACAATAGCAATTGCACAATAATTGCCTTTCTTTCATGCATCAACTAAAGCGCTTTTGATTTATTTTTATTTTATTTTGTCAAAAATAAAGGAGTTAAATCAAAACTTGAAGAGGAAAAAAGAATATCGGTATTCATTTTTTTCTCTAGAATACCATTTGCGTTTTGAAATTCACTTGGTTTTGCTTCAGTCAATCAATCTCTAAATTCTACGAGAGATGGTTTTCAATTTTACTAACAACTTTTTTTCTATTTCTTAAAATCAGAATTTAAGAGCACGTTCAAAATCTGCACCATTACTTTTCTCAAAATTTAGTACTAAAAAGTAATTTTTAGTGTTGCTGCTTCTTAGAAAAGAAGGTTTGGAATTCTTCCACTGGGCATTAATGATAATCTCTGTCGTATTGTTCCTTTATAGTTTTCTTTTTGAATATGTTCTTTGGCAAGAAATTTTTCAATAAAATTAGTTTCAAGCAAATATCCCTTTAATTTCAGAACCTACACCCTTTATTAAAACTACACTAAACCTTTGATTAAGCCCTTTGGGAGCTTAACCCGTCTGGACGGGCCGTAATCAAGTTGAAGCCGATACACTTTATAAACGCGCTCAGTTAATCTTCAAACTGGGGGCTAAAAATATTTTTCATAACAGTGAGAAGTCTGTATTCGTGCAACTTGAAGCAATTTAGGAAACCTTTTGACTATAATACTTCATTTTTCCAAGAAGCGGATAAAAACCATTGAAATCCCGACACGTTACATAGACATAGTAACGTTTCGGAATTTTTTAGTGTATATTTGACTTTATTTTCCTCAAAGACTAAAACGTTAAAAAAAATTGATTTTTTCATTTTAAACGTTCGTTTTCATGTTCTTTCTATAGAGTTTTTTCCGACATTGTTGGATTGAAACAAATTGGACTTAAAATTTGGGAACTATATTGCCTTTATTTAAAACATTGTTCACATCATTTTTAAAAAATGAAGAAATGAAGTGTTCTCGCCCAGATCTTTCGAACAGAAAAAAAAAAAAACGTTCAAAGTGAACTATTCCCACAAAATTTGTTCGGGAACGTAGAGAGACAGATCTACAAACACATACTTTCCCCTTCTGAAAAGCCTACTGCCCAGTTTTCTATTTTTCAATATTTATTTATTTTATTTATTTTTGACTTTTCAGAAATATTTTATAAGAAATGTTAAACTTTCTTTCATGCATTTTTTCTTCTTTCTTTAATTTTTACAGGAAAGTAGACTTAAAAGGAACAAACATGTGTACTGCCGCGGGTAGGTTAAGAGCAGTAGCTGCAAATTTTTCATTTTTCATATTTTTGCCATCAATTACAAAATTACTTATTTGGTTTTTCGATAGAAAGAGAAACAACTAATTCCAACATTTCCCAATGGGTTCGTTTCCAAAATTTTAAAAGTATTTTTTTCTGAAAGAGCATGCGTAAAAACAAAGGAACACACCATTTTTTAAGTAATTTGTTTAAGTTTAATATTTAAAAAAAAATACTTAAATCGGCTCGCTTTCATTCTTTATGCTTCTGTCCGATGAAATCACAAATGATGAAATACCATTCTGTGTTGCCATTCACCGAGCAAAATATTTAATTCGCATCTTTACTCACTTGTATTGGCAACGATATGGTTAATACCAAGCGTAGAGCGCAGTTTTAATTCGCTTCTTGATTATCATAACGTGGAATCGTGGTAGAAAGATGCGGCCAAAGTGCATCATATGTGACGTCATCAAGACCAAGCCTTGTTTCAAAAATAGGACATTTTAAAAAAATAATTAAAAAATAACTGTTGGGAAAAATGAAAAGTATTTTCTGGATCCATGTTATTTTTTGCTTATTCTATCGATTTCAGTGACAAAAAGTACTACTTTTGACTGAAGAAAGCAACCCCATTGTAAGAATCGTATACAGAATGCTTTTCTTCAAGTATTTCGAAAAACTCTTTTCTGTGGATACTGCTGTTACCTGCCCACAGAAGTATGCAATTTCCTAGACAATTTGATGGGGGTATTTTTTTACTGTATAGCATAAGAGAATGATTGTAATGTCCTAAATCTAATAAATATAATCAATTTTTCACTGATAGGTTCCTGTTTAGTTTTGCAAAAGTTCGATTTTTTTTTTTTTTTTTTTGCACTGTTGATTTAGATTTTTACAAAGTAGCGACATAAGATAAAATTTGCTTTAGTTTTTTATGTATGCAACTTTAATGCTTATGCGATATTTTATTTCTAAAGTCAGTGATCTAAATCTTCTATAAGTTTGGGGACAGCCAAGAAAATACAAAACTCATGACATTTGTGTTACTACGTAACATCCACCGTTTCGTGCAGGTGCAGAGCAGAGCGATGTTATTACATTTCTGTTATGGAATGCCATAAAATGGCAGTTGAAAAAAAAATTTCCCCACAATAAGAAAAGCATTCTGCTGACCTCGAATGAAAATAGTTGAGCCTGGAATGCCAGGCGTTCGGAAAATTATTTACCTGGCTTGGCTCATATAGACACACAAAAGCATTTGCCATGATTATATTTCTGTCTCACATCTTCCCAGCGCCATTTCATCTATCCTAGGGAATGTCAATAACACAGAGATTGATTTCTGTTTTCCAGAGCGTGATAAAAATCGCTTTCATTCAAGTACCTTGTAAGAACGAAAGTAAATACAAATAAATGAATAAAAGTGTGAAAATACAAATTGCAACTGAAACAAAATAAGAGAAAGAGAATGGTTATATCGCCTTTATATTTCTGTGTTAAAAGAACGTAGTGAATGCCCAAGCATCTCTCTGTTCTTCTCTGTGTGAAGAAGCAAATATATATATGCTCGCTGCATTGCCCAACTTTGCCCGGTCTACCTTGAAAATAAAAAGTGTGTCAAGTGACATGTATTCTACAACCATGCTTAAATAAAAGAAAGCATCTTTGCAAAATTTCCCTTCCAAACAATGATGACAGATTTTAAAATACTGTTCAGAAATTAAATCGAAAATAAAATGGATTTAAAAAGCGTAACCATGAAACTCAAAAAATAATAATAATAATAATAATAATAAATTTAAAAAATTAAAAAGAAAAAAATGGATTCAAAAAGAGTAACCGTGGAAACACAACATAAAATGGTCAACAATTTGTACGCAGATGAGATTTTTCGGACTTGATTCAAAAAGTCTTTTAACATTTTTTTTTCCTTTGGAGATAGAAGTTAATTTTTTCGACCATTGGTCGAGTTAGATCAGGAGTAAAAAATGTCGCTCTTTCCAATGGTGTCAAAATAAAAACTGTGGGAATATTCCTTCACTTTTTATTCATAGATTTAATGAAGAAAGTAGTGCCTAAATTTCAGCTAAGCCTGAAAAAATTTGAGCTAAAAACGCAAATAACCCCCGCTGTAATTAAGTTACAGCACTGAAACAAATTCCGTAGAACGCAGAAAATCTTACTCTTTCCAACGATATGTAATATTAGCATACGTAAGTAATTTTTTACAAAAATTTTCGAAAATTTATGTGAAAATTGGGACAAAATTGGAGCAAAAAAAGAACTATTTATCAAACTTTTTTTGAAATGGCCTGCAAACCTTTCCGTTGCTGAAAGGAAGATACTGTGAGGGTGAATTTGACCAAATCCTCCAAACAAAAGGGGAGAGGTTAGAAGAGCCCAAGTGTGGAGCATAGAATCACCCATTATCGCGTCCAATTCGTAACCGTAACCGAGTTTTAAAAAAAAATGAGCCAAAAAACAAAATTCTGAGATTAAGACAGATTTCTGAAATTAATGGGAACTCTGCACACAAAATAGGAACATATTTTAAAAGAACAGACAAAATCCTATAAAATGAAACTTTTTTCATTGATATAGTTACATTTTTCAGCGAGCTACAAGCTTTGAAGCATTCGAAGTACCCAAATTGGATGTATGCCAAAATCTGTAAGCGCAATTTTCAAAAACAGTCGTTTGATCTACAGCCAGTCAAATCTACCAAAAACTGATCTACCCCACTAGATTTCAAATGATATCACAGAATATCATATTGGAGTTCAAGTTCAGCAGCAATTAAAGATTGAAATCAGCGTTTATCAAAAAAATGGACTAGTAAACGTATCACAAAAATTTAAGTACAAATTCTTTCTGAAAATTTCTACCTACATCTGTTTTTTGAGCATAAAAGAATTTTTATACATCATTATGATAAGATGGGTGTGTTTTCGTCTTGATGTTTGCCAAAATATGACCAGACATCGTAGAAATTTTGCACCGCTTTCTTGGATTCTGGAATCGCTTTTTCGGCTTTCATTTCACATCGAAAAAAGCTATTTAATTGCGGGTGAAATAATTAACGTTTATTAAAGAGCATTAAATAGCTTTTAAAAATGTATTTTTGTTTTTATTGTATCTGGAAAAGATGCGGTTATATTTAAATTCTTAAAAAAGTGACTATTTTTCTCGTTTTCTTTATTGAAAGGATTACATATCACTTTTCGCTGTATCTTGAACTGCAGATGAACATTCTTGAAATTTGAAATTAAATATATCTGCGCCTATAACAGCTACAATTAAAATAAAAATACCTTTTTAAAGGTAATTTTATACTTTTTAATTCGTCATAAATTATTTTACCCGCAAATAAACATTTTTGGAGTTATGAAATGAAAACTGAAAAATCGCACCTAAAATCCAAAAGGGCGGCGCCAGTCTCCCTACGTCCTGCCACAAGGGAGCGTAATTTTTGAAATTTCAGGTTTTCTGACAAAGAGTGAGTATGTAGTAGTAAGCTTGAATCGCGAATTAATCCTAGGAGTTTGCTTGCGTTTTCTTGGGTTTGATGAGCGATAACGAGCAATGGGGGGGTAGCACCTTAGTAACGTATTTTTTAATATTTGTACTAATAACAAGAAAACATTTTGGGCAAAAACGTATGTTACAGATTTTCTTTTCAATGCTTTATACTATTCTACTAAAAAGGGTCTTCTCCTTTAGAAGTTAACGAAGTCGTTTAACTCTCTATCGCACTTCTATCATCAGCTGAAAAATTCCTTTCCTCGCTTGTGATAAAGAAGCGATTAGATTTGTCAGCTATGAAAACCGAAACTCAATTCAAATCGAAACTGGCATCTCAATACGCATTTAAATATTTTCCGGCGCATTCCTTCATTTCAAAAACATTTTTCATCTTCGCCATGCATTACATACTTTATTGAAACGTTTCTTGCACTGAATATAGAACAGCTTCTAAACGTTACTACACTTAGATCTTTTCAAAATGGTTGAGAGAAAGGTTTGAAAAGAATTTTTTTCACATGCGGCAATAGAAAATCACAAAAGCCGCATATCTAGTTAAAATGAAATTCATTATTCGACTGATCCTTTTTCTAACTTAAAAATTATTATATTAAAATGAACATTTTTATCTCTTTTGAGAATACTACTAAAATACTTACGCTCTGGTTCTTTAAAATAACCAACGTTTTTTAGTTATTTTCCCAATTGTAAAGCTTTGGAGTTAAGGCTTATGAGTGCATAAAAGAACGGCATACGAATAAACAATATTGCTCCGAGCAAATTTGGTTAATTTAAGAAATTGTTAATTTACTTTGCAATATTTAGGATAAAAAATGGGAAACATAATTTTTTTAAAGTTTTTTTTTATCTTCCTATATTTATCTAATCATTAAAAGAAGTCATTATTCTTTTTAAAAATGTTAATTATTTTTAAAAAAAATTCAAATTTGTTATTATTATTTTTTAAATATTTTATTTTACTTGGTATTCTTTGGATGGGTTGGTTACTGAGACAAATTTTCAAATCAATGTCAAAAACTTGGATGAAAAAAAGACATTTTAATTCTAATCTTTTTTAAGGTGAGCGCGCCAAAAAAGGTCCATCGCCTAGTATCTGGCTCATTTACGATTCCATGGACTCCAAATTGTTCCTTCATCACATGACTCTATATATATATATATATATATATATATATATATATATATATATATATATATATATATATATATATATATATATATATATATATATATATAAAATTTAAAAAAATAAAAACAAGCTCATGTGAACATTTAAGTTACAATAATGTTTTTCAGCAGTTTTAGTAAAGAAAAGCAATTTGCCTTACGAAGAATACGGACATATAATAAGGTCAACTCTGAAAGTACGACAAAAATACTATCAAACTTTTAAAAAATTTAAAAAATTCTTTATTTTTAATCTAAAAACGTATCAAATCACTTTTGTTCAACTCAAAAAACTTATTGGTGAATTCCATATTTACTTCAATAAAAGAAATAGTATCGCCAAGTTAGGAGCACTATAAGTCATTTTCTATTTTTTGGTCAATTTTGTGCTCGTGTACATATGTGCAAAATAGTTTCGCATAAGTGCAGATATATAGATATAAAGATAAAAATTAAAGTGATTAGACATTGATTGAATTAATTTTATCTCGCTGCAAAATTTTTTTTATATAAGCTACTGAAGACGCCAGCCTTGGCCTTAAGAAGGTGAAGGCATAAAAAAGCAAATCATGCAAAAGGGTCAACCATTTAGCCCCCCAAATAAACTAGTTAGAATAGACTATCTAAAATGGCACACCTGTAAAAAGCAAATTCAATGGGTAAGTTTCAGAGAATGAGCAACAATATGCAGTAAAATATAACTTTCAGCATCAACATAATGCATTTGGCTAATAAAACTTTTTAAAAAAACGAACTGATGTGTGCATCACATGACTTCCTTATACTCCAATTTAATGTAATTTTCCCATTATTGGCAATTTTAATGTGATTCAATAGTTTACTCTCTAAATATCACCAACAGTGGCAAAATCGAAACCAGATTTTAAAAAAAAATCGTTAAATTTGTCGCCAAGTTGGCGACAAAACTTGGCGACCGAAACACTGGCGATATATCGCCAAGTGTCCGCCAAATTATAACACCACTTGAATTTACATCGAAATTAACAATGATTTCCCTCCAAAAAGGGGCAAAAGACCCCCTTAGGAACATCCGAATGCAACCAAAAGGGAAGGTGCACAACTAGACCTCACTAGGAGTCCACGTACCAAATTTAAACTTTTTAGGAGATACCTTTTTTGAGTTATGCGAGATACATACGCACATACGTACGGACAGACGTCACGAGAAAAAATGTTGTAATTAACGCGGGGATCGTCAAAATGGATATTTCGGGTGTCTGTACGTTCCTAGGCATATATCCACGTGTGGTCGAGTCGAAAAAAAAACTCAACATTCATTCGGGGGTGAGCAAAATAGAAATTAAGGCCTGTTTTTGAGTAAAATTTTTTTCGCGAATACAATATTCCTTTTTTGTAAAAGGAAGTAAAAAAAGGTGCAAAGAACAGTGAACAAAAATATTCCGAGTCTTTCCTAATATTTTCAACGAGAAGATGAAGATAATAGTCCCACAAATTATAGCAAATTAGTATTGAATTTGAAGAAAAAGAAACGAATTCATCAAAATTATTTTTTTTTCCGTGAAGAGAGGTGAAAGACCGTTTGAAAGACTTTTTCTTCTTCTTGGCTGATATTTCACAGAAAGCCATTTATTTTGCTTTCTTGAAAATGAATAGAAAAATCTTAATGAGATGAAAGAGTTCATTATTACCGTGCAGCTAGATTTTCCTTTCTGATAATTGAAATGAATAATGAAATTAGAGCCAAAAGGTAATGAGAGCATCATTTTCATAGATGACACTCATGAAAGAAACACTTTTTTAGGAATAAGTCACTCAATTTATTTAGATAACCTTTCAAATGTAATGAATACATTTATAAGGTTTTGAAGATTTCTTTGAAGCTTTTCAACGGGACATGCAGGATAAATTTTCTCCACAATTTTTGTTTTTGAATGCCTCATTCTTATTTTAATTGGGTTATTGCATCTATTGACGTAAACCGAAGAAAATCCCTGGACGTAATTGTAGTACAAAACTGCTTAAAAAGTAATTTGAAAAGCATTTAAAAGGAATTATTAACCGGATTAAGAGCTATCCTAACACTTATATTAAATTAAAACCAAATAAGAAGTGTCATACCGTGAAATCTAGGGACAAAAAACTTCAGGAATTGTGAATTTTGTTCGTTGTAACGGGAACTTCGTTTTAAAGATATTCAAGCAGTTAAACGGCAGTTAAATTGGGACTGATTATTCATTTCGTTGAAACGGATTTTTCGTTGTATTGATATTCATTTTAACGGGATTTCACTGTACTAGGTTTGTCGAGAAAATAATATTGATTTTTTCGTGGACATACCGTAGCGCCATCAGAGTAGTAAGAGTCTACACAGAGAGGACAGGATCAGCTTTTGAATTAACGTTCGCTCATCTTTTCCAATCACCTAGAGAGTAAGGACTGATATTTTCGTGAACCTTGGTTTTGTCTCGGGTAAGTTGCGTTCGATTGAGCAAAAGATTGCCACCATGTTTTGTGTGAGGTTCGCAAAGCCCGCAAAAGAAACTTTTCTCACGATAAAGTTAACCTTTGGGATAAAATGTTAATAAGTATGCTGTTGCAGCAGGTTTTTGAAGGTTATGAATCCTGATCAAGAAAGCCATTAACAACCACCACAGAAGAAAATGCGACGCATGTAACTGAACCTGAACGTTTGAAATCAGACTGTCGTTAGTGTTCCGTAAATGGTAAAAGCTTTAAACATTCTAAAAAGTACCGTTTGAGATATGCTGATCTGCATTTTCAACAAATGGGAAAGTGCGAAGCTAGTAACCAGCCTAAATGGTCGATTTAAAGGTGTCAGCATTTCCCAAGTCACCTTACTCCCCTTAACTTCTTGTTTTTTCACATGTAAACTACTAAGATAGGACATTATTTTAAGACAGTTGAATTTAAGTCGAAAAAACTTGCACCAAGACCTGCACCAGGACATTCCGGAAAAGACCAAATGTGAATTCTTCCATGCTGGACATCTTGCTGTTGGAAGCAATTCATACACGTAAGAGGTACAAAATGGGGCGAACACACACCATGGCGTTCGCAGTGGTTGCGAACACAATGGGTCGAGGCACACATGGGGCGAACGTATTATACCATCGAGGGCTAACGAGATATTCCCTGGTTGATGGTTGTGTGAACACCTCTGAGTCCTAATGGAATTGTTTGCAACAAATTACTACTTTAGACGTCGTGGCATCTTAATTTACCTTCCCCAAACCGCTGATGAGGGAAACCTTTTAATTATTCATACCGGTTTTATCAATAAATGTCTTTCAATCGATTCACTAACATTACTTTCCTAAAAGATTTTTAAATGATAAATTATTTTAAGATTTGTAATGCAATTTTAACCAAAAAAGCATTTAAAAAAAACCACTTTTTTTTTGAAAGCATTAAAAACTTTCAGCAGTGTTTATATTACAAGGAATATTACAAAATATAAGACTAAAGTCTCAGCAACTTAAAAGCGACATTCAAGAGTAGATTTGTAACAGTAGGAGAGACTGGGGATACTTGATCCCTAGGGATGCATGATCCCTTAGCAAAAAATGTACCAAAATCATGAAGTAGAGATTTGAAACCTGACAATTACATTAAAGTTACACTTGTCCATAAAACTGACAACTTTTTTTTTCAGTCATTTTGTTTTAGCTCAAGAAATGATTGTCTGAATGTATCAAGGAAAACCTTTTTTTTTTAGGAAAGCTTTCCGAAGTTTACATTATCCGTTAAATACATCTTAAAAATATACCAAAGTGTAATGTTAAAGTATATACAGTCTTTAATAATTGAGACATATTTTTAGTAAATTGCCATTGATTGTTAATAATAGAACAAGTATGTTTGTAAAAATCGCATATTAGGGATACTTGATTCCTTCGTTTAGAGATATACATGATCCCATGGATCAAGCATCCGTATGACAATATAAACACAATGAAAGCAATATAACTGCTGTTTACTTACTTGATATTAACTTTAAACATTCAAAACCATGTTAACATGATAATATTTATCATAGTTTGAGTGATAGATTTAAACAATCACTGCAGTAAATATGCTAAACAATTGAAATATCAGTTCGCACTTGTAACCCACATAACACCTCAAACATGTAAATTTAAACTAACTCTGCTGATGAATTATGTACTGATCAGCCAAATGAGTTAGAACAAGTTGAAATAGATGTCAAAACTTTGTTTGAATGAAAAAAATGATTTTTCTATAGTTAGATTGTTGCAGTTGATAGTATAGTTGCCCATTATATAGACACATTAGCAGATAAAATGCAAAGTTGGTTTTCTAGAGCTTGAAAAAAGTTAATTAATTCAATTAATAAAATTTTTAATTTTATTATTGCAAGACAAGAAACAAATAAGATGATTTTTGTGCTTGTTATCCTACGTTTTTTTATTTGTTGTAATTTTAGCTTCATTACGCTACTTTAAAACTAGTATGTTGTGGCCATCACGAAACATTCTTCTATATTTTTCTTTTTTTTTTCTGATCCCTCCCCATGCTTGATGAGGAAGCAATATTCCCAACAAAAACAAAATTTCACATGAAAAAACTTGACGACCATTCCAATGTCTGAATTATTGCAAAAACAAAGCAAAAAGCGAAAAATGAAAGTTATTTTAAAAGCCTTGCTTAAATTAATTACAAATATTTTATTTATTAACAAACATAAGATGGCAACAGTTAAAAATTTTAAATCATTGAGATAATATTTCCGATCATTTCCATACAATTAAAATCACGAGAAATACGCAGACGACAATCTATTACGATTTATCTTTCTTATTGTTGCATTAATAAAGCTATTTTTATTCGCAAAAAAAAAAAAAAAATCAACACCTCTTGGAGCGATTGGCGTCCAAATTGAACCAAAGCCTGTTTACATATGGATTCACATATATTCCAAATTTCAACCAGAACGCAGCATTACTTCTTGAGATAGGGCACTCACAATGGAAAAAAAGAACGGGTGATTGCGCTACCCCCTTTTTAGCTGTTGACACCAAAATAAAATCAGCTCTTATACCCACTAAGGGCTACTTGCCGATAAATTTTTCTTTCATTCCGTTCATTATTTCTTGAGATACAGCAGTCAGAATTGACGACAAAAAAAGTTCTATAGCTCAACCCCCGTTTGAGTTATTGACACCAAAATTGAATCAGCACCTGTTCCTGTTAATGGCAACATATGGACCAAATTTTGTTTGATTCCGCCTGTTACTTCCTGAGGAATAGCAAGCACGCGTAACTCAAACAACGTCCCATTGCTCCACCCCCCTTGGAAGGATTCGCGCCAAAAACCAATGGGCAGAAGTTCACATAGCGGCACATATGTGTACCAAATTTCGTTCGATTTCATGCGGTAGTTTTTGCTGTAGAGCGGCCACAAAAAACTGGTCACACACAGACGTGACACACACACATACACACATACACACACACAGACAGACAAACATTTTCCAAAAATAGTCGAAATGGACTCAGCACACCTCAAAACGTTCGAATCCGTCAAAATTCGAAATTCGAAAATTTGCACGAATCCAATACTTTCTTCTATATATTAGATATAGAAGAAAGTAAAAATGTTAGTTTTATTTATAAAATATATTGTTCACACCTGTATTGGATAATAAGTAACTGGTCAAAATCATTATAAGTTCATTAAAGTTGTGTACATTTTTTTCACAAATGTCTAGTGCAATTTGAAACAATGTTATTTTGTGCTCACATTATTATAATCTAGTAAAGAAAATTAGAAATAGTGTTATTTTATAGAAACATTATGTAGAAAATTAAAATCCATTCATAAATTGCTGATCTAATGAAAAATCTATGTTTTTTATCAGTGGGATCAAGTATCCCCTATGAAGGGATCATGTTTCCCTTGATATGGGGATACATGATCCCTTTATGAAATTTTTGAAAAAAAAATATTTTACCAAAACTATCTGCTTAATTTCAACTAAACCAAATACTGTCAGATAGAGGAAAAAATTACCTTTGTCAACGTACCTTTTTCTTTAAAAACTGATAATTTGCAGTAGAGAAAAAAATTGAAAACTAAAGTGGGGAACAAGTATCCCTAGTCTCCCCTAACTATAAAAATTACTGCTTTTATAATTAGCTATAGGAGCAGTGTTGACAAAATATTTCGTAAAATGAAAAGTAGAAAACTGATATTATGAGAAGCGATGTGCCTTCTACAATTTCTTTCGAAATAAAATGCTTTTTAAAAAGGTTTAAGTGGTAAAAGTCCCCCTCCCCCTCATATAACTTAAAGCTACCTTAACTGACTAGTTATTGTAATATGTAAGCAAAACTAAGCTTTTCAAAGTCCTTTGGTAGACGTTTTCTAATGGAAAAATAAAAGAAGGGAACAATCTTTAATACTACCAGAGACTAACATTGAATAGCAATAAAATAAGTTGTTCTTTTAGCAGAACTTCAGAAATCTAAATCTACGAAGCATATTATTAATTCAACTATAAAGCATTTAAATGTAACCTATCATACGTTATGTACTTTCAAAATGAAATAAATATTAACTTGGAAAATGTCACCCAAATTTTATTGCCGCTTTGCCTATGAAAGTATTTTTGCAGAATGTAACTCAGAAGCAGCTTAATAAAAATGTATGTTACAGTATTTTTAAGAAAAGAAAATAAGCAAATAAAATAACGAAGTAAATTATATTTTCTTTTTTAAGATTTCATTCTATAAGTCTAATAATAACTTAAGCTCTTTTGTTTATAATTTACTAACTGAAGATGAAATAGGAGATATGCCCTTGAGGCTAGAAAAAAACTTGGGAGATTAGAAATATGAGAAGAATTTTATGGTATAGTAGAATATAAACAAAATTTCTTTGAACGTGAGGTTTGTATAATAGATACATCTGCTGTGAATTATAAATTATTTGTTCGTACTACAGTTAAATGTAAAAGAATTATGCGATAATGAAGCATCGTGAAATATGCTTCATATGATAATCAAAGTGTTTTTAATTTCAAGATAAGCTATTCATTTTTATGTTGATAATGGAGTTATTATATGTTGATAATAATGCTGAAGTCTTCGAGTTTATTGAAAAGGAGGAAAAGAAGTAGATTTTTAAAATACTTGGTTAAGATTTATAACTGATTGGTTTTATCAACAGAAACATTTAAAATGTCTTAGTGATGTAAAAATAGAAGTTTTTATCCCTTTTTGTGACTATAGTTTGACTCTTCCCTTAAAAATGTCAACTAGAAAGTTATTAATTAAGTCACGCATTGTATTTTAAACACGCTACGACTCTCTTACACAATTGCTCTTGATATTGCACTAATAGATCTGATGTATATAAGAAGCACAGCCTAGAATATAAAACCCTTGCAATATAATATGATTTGAACAAATTTCCTTTTTTCAAATATATTCCGAGTTTGTTTTTAAAAAGTAATTAAACTCATAACTAATTAATCAGAAAAGTCTTCATAAAATAAACACTCATTCAAAACTAATTTTTAATCAGAAAACGTAAATGTTTTTCGTTTAAATGACAATAAATTTCTATGTCACCGAATGTTTTATTCCAGAAATAGTTACAGCACTTAATTCCTTTGCAACATTTTCATAATGGTCTTAAAAAGTGAACTCGCTAATTAATGTACGTATTTTGAAGTACTTTCCTGAGTATGGTATAAAACGGGGCCCCGCTTAACTTCGGCAGTAATTAGGGATCTTGTATTGTTCTTGAGTCTCATTACGTAAAACAAAGCATGTACATCTACAAGAGAGCGCAAATAAATTTTAACTCAAGGCTTCGCATTTTTGAGGCTCATCTAATGATTCTTCTGAACATGGTTCTGAATTCACATCCCAATTAATTAGCTTTTGGAATTTAATGATAGAACCCTTAAAAAGGCACAAGTGCATTTTGAGTTTAACCTGAAGTGCTTATTAGAAAAAAAAGTTGACGTGGTTTATTCTGTTGAAATATTTCAAATGTTATTCTCTTTGTTGCCTACTTTCCAGTAAAATTAAAACCAAGCATGGAATACGGTTTTATTTATTCTAAAATATCGCTAAAAACTTTTTAAAAGAAAGCAATTACATAAATAGTGAAAATTTAAAAAACGGTGAATGCACGGTTTTGAGTAGGATAAATTTGTGCCTGTCAAGTTGTATGTTCATCTCAAATAACTTTCGGGGAAACTGAATAATTTGAAGATTTTTTTTTTCCTTTTTCAGATGACAACAACTGACCTCATTATCGTACTTTATTTTTTGATTTGGGCAGGTGGTTCTTCGATTTTAAACAGTTAAAAACTCTTTACGTTAACGTTTATAGGGAAAAGTAAAACATATTATATAGAACGTGAACTAGTGGTTGGAGTTACTTCCCACAATATTTATTTGAAGAATCTGTTGACTTAAAATACGCTCTTGAAAATATTTATTAGGTTATTAATAAGATGCAATTCAAAAATTTAAATATTAACGAAGACGGTAGTAGTTCACAAAACATAGCTTGGAATTCTTAAAAAAAAAAAATAAATAAATAAAATCGCTGAAAGTCAAAAAAAAAAAGCTCCGATTTTAGATTTTTTCCATAAATAAAATAAAAATGTGTTAATGGAAACCTAAATGATGTTATTCGTAGAATCAACAGTGATGTGAGTCACTGTTGACTGCTTTATTGAATGAAAGTGAACTTTTAGCACAAAAACGATTTTATTGCTTATATAAACTGTTCTAGAGATAAAAAATGCTTATTATTATTTTAAAATTTTAATTCTCTTCGAAAAAAAACGAAGTTCTAGAAGCTATTCGTAAGAAATAACGAGTTACAAATGATTTTACTTTTTCAAGACCTCATAACTTTAATAATGATCTTTTTTATTTTACTTATTCCTTGAAACTTCTTTCAACCCGAGATCTTAAAAACGGACATCCATACCAGTTTATGTAGGGTAGACCGGGCACGTTTACGCATTGGGTATGTTTACGCAGTGCCCTTTTTTCAAAACGAGTTATAAAAGGAGAGCTAACAGTCATACCAGATTGATGCTACTCCCTAGCAAACATTCTCACGAGTGTTTGAGCATCAGTCGAGCTTCAGGTTAGCATGCAGATAGAAAAATCTGTTTTCTACCGAGTAGAGTAAATGTTGTGTTGAACGTTTTGAAGCTTATTGTAAATAAATATTTTGTTGAAAACAGGTAAATATATAAAAAATAGCAGAATTTTATACTTTTTTTTTAAGAATTGTATTTATATGGACATAAAAGTTATTAAATTTTGTTGCACGTTAAAAAATAAATCCAGACTTGCCAACGGGGCACGTTTCCGCATTTTCATCGCGTCCCATTTACGCACGTTCTTACGGTGTCTTACTACTCTGCCGTACTTCTAAACCGGCCCCGGACGTTTTTTTTCGCTCTGTACGGTCTTAAAGCTTTAGTATTTTCAGGTTATTTAGTTTTGAAAATCACCATTCATTTTTAATTAAGTAACAGGTTCGTATCTTACAGCTTACAATCATATAGTGATGTCTTCATGCCTGTTCAGCTTTAACTTTATACACTATTCTCCCTGTATATTACAATGTTACTTTTCATAATTTCTCCTAATACATTTTCTTTATTTTAAAGACGGTAAGACAGTGCGTTCAAAACACTAACAGAACCACGTTAGATGTCAAAATGAGGAAAAGGCTTACCCGATAATCCAAGTATTTCTCCCACTAGGCCTTCCATATCGTCAAAGATGGACTACCCCAACTGAGAACATTTGAAAAAGTACGGCCAAAGCTTAGGAACCAGGAAAGGATTGTGAGCATCTTATTTTCCCCCCTAACGGGTACTCCAAATAAAGAAGCTCTCAGACAAGAGCAGTTAGAAGCTAAAAAGAAAAAAACAAAGTGGGCAGAATAAAAAAAAAAGGAGAAATTACTTAAACGAATAACAAGTTTCTATTGAAGTAGAAATAGAAGACATCAGAGAATAAAGTATGGAACCAAAACCTACGACAGGGAAAAGGTTAGTACACTCTGTAAAAAGGAAATAAGTGAACGATTCTGTTTACGAAGTAGAAAATTGTGCTTGATGTATTGTTTGAAAGCATACAACCAATCAAAAAAAAGTGCACGACAGGGTTCAATGTCAAAACGCAGTCCCATGACAAGCATGAGAAAAAGAATATATATATATATATATATATATATATATATATATTTGTTAATAAAATCTAACAGTGATGAAGAAGATGACTAAATAGTTTCTGTTATTAATTAGCAATAAGCTCTATGATTTTACTTTAGCCTATAAAATGTTATTTAATTAATTATTTGTGATTTTCTTATTTTCAAAGTGTTTTAAGTTAAATAAAACACTTAAATTTAGTTAAATATATATTTCACTTACTCCTTGGTATCATTCTTAATGTGCGTAAACGTGCCCCGCTCGATGCGTGCCCCGAGTGGGGCACGCATCGAGTGGGCTTAAACCGAGTGGCCGTAAACTTGCCCCGTGTTCGGGGCAAGTTTACGCAACCGACTTGGACTCAGAACAAAACTTTTTTTTACGGTTAAAAATACAAGATGAGCAACAACTGAATACAGTCAAACTCCGATACAACGCCACTGTCGGATCCGATTTTAGGGTGGCGTTATATCGAGTTAGGCGGTATATCGAATTTTAAGTATATGACAACAGATGTAAAAGTAAAATATATTAGTTTTAAGAAATATGATCAAATTTACTTACCTCTATGAGTTCAAATGTCAAAAATAAATTGATTTTAGAGATCCACCAATATTTTTTTTTATACTTTTAATCTTTTATTTCTTCTCAGAGACAAAAAATTTTAAAATGCTGCATTGACTTTTTTTGTTCAAAATAACTGTTTCTATGTCCTTTTCTAATGCGAGAAGGTTGTTCATCATTTTCCTATCACTTGCATTTTTGTCTAAAAACCTTCTTAGTTTCTGGAGGCAATCTTTTGCAACCTCAGAGTTGATATTCTCATCTTCATGTTCAATAGTTTCTTCTTCAAACAAATCAGAATTTGAATCTGGTGCTGTTAGTTCAATAATGTCCTCATGAGTCATATCTTCGAAAGTTGATGCAGATTTATCAGCATCAATGAATTCATTTGCTGTAAGTGGATGTTCCAAAACAGTTAATTCGTCGATGCTATCCTGTATTTCCTGCATTTCGACATGATTTTGAACACTACGTTTTTCGCCATCTACTAAACCTGTGTGTCTCCAACAATTGAGAATAGTATCTGGTGTAACTTCATCCCATGCTTTTTTTATGAAGTGAATTGCTTCTTTTAAAGAAATAAGAGAAAAAATATTATTTTTGATGCGCTCGACAATGTGTCTGACATGATTTCCGATAATGCGCTTTGAAAGACTTGATTATTCCTGCATCCAAGGGTTGAAGGACACCTGTGCAATCAGGGGGCACAAATTCAATCCGTATATTGCTCATCGCAGTTGATTTATGGCAAGGTGCGTTATCCATTATGAGCAGAATATGCCGCTTTTTCCTCTTCATTTCATCATTAAACGATTTCAACCATTTTTGAAACAAAATGGCAGTCATCCATGCTTTTCAGATGACTATCGTAATCGACGTACAAAGCGGGATTGAAATTTTTAAAGCATCTAGGCTTTGCTCCTTTACCTATAACCGATACAGTTCTCTTATCCGAACCATCTACATTTGTGCAAAATACAAGTGATACCCGGTCTTTTGCTTTTTTACATCCTTTAACGGCTCCATTTGATAATATTTTATCTGGTTGCAAACGATAAAAAAGTCCACTCTCATCCATGTTGTAGACGCAACCGTTGCTATGTTCAAAATCAGTAATATTCATTTGCTGCCCAAAAATTTTAGCATGTTCCCTGATTATATCCCCAGTTATTGTAGCATTTTTGGCAGTCATCTGCATAATCCAAGTGTATAAAGCATCTTCCAACTTCTCATGTTTAGCAGATTTCATTCGTATTGCATCCATTCGTGCATCATCAACATTAAACCATCTTTCTTTATGGCATAAGATGTCTCCAATACATCGTCGGCTGATGGGTTTTTTCCACATTATAGAAAAATGACTTGAAATGCTTTGCTGTGAGGTATTTGGACAGCTCTGTTTGTATTCACAAATTTTTTGCTTCTCAGAAATGGAGAGATTACTTCTTTTTGACATTGTATAAGCAATGTCAGACATAAACTGAAGAAACAGGCTTAATTTCACAATTCTATATCAACTCAACCTCAATAAACTAAATTTTTTCTGAGTAACAACTTCCTTAAGATCACAACCCTGAGTGGAGTGTTGACCAATTGAATTCTATGAGCATAGTAAGTATTGTAGATGAAAGAACTGAGTCTTTCACTAATCCTATTCAAAGCAGGCAGTAAGTTTATCTTTCCTAAAGCCCGAGGAAAACAACTTTTTCTTCTTACTATGATGGGAAGCATAATAGGCAGGTGTATTCAAAACAGAAGGGCATCCCTTGCCCCCGAAACTGATAGTAGAACCCATTTAAAGCTTTGAAAAGGGTGTGTGGGAGGATCACATTAACAAAGCAATTGACCCCTATTCCTGTTCAATCACTGAACGCGTTTCTTGGTAAACCACAAGTTTATTGTTGACGAACTCTCCATGGGGTGTTTTTACCTGGACACACTCAATGGTAAGGCGGATTATACACGTAGATAACAAGGAAGAAATGCAGTAGTACAATGATCACCTTTGTGTAAAGAAAGTTAGAGAATTTGGAAAAAATATTTTTCTGGGGTTGGCATTTGGCTGGCGTTGTATCGAGTTGGCGCTTTAACGGATAAATTACATTAAAACTCCTATATGGAAGATTTGTTTAGACACAATTATGGCGGTAAAACGGGATTGGCTCTTAAAAGGGTAGGCACTAAATCGGGGTTTGACTGTATACCAATTTTGACTTCATTAACTTCTTTATAAAACCACAGTCTAAAGTTTCCTAAGTTCAAACATAAAAACTAGAAAATTCATTGAAAAAAATCCTCGTAAACGTGTCCCAGTCTACCCTATTTTAGAAGAGAAACTTCAAGAGCTCTCGATGGTTTTATAAAAAGGAAGACTAATACTTCTTTTTAGAAGCCTCTGGAGGGTAAAATAACGGAAATGTTAGTGCCTGTTGCAATAAGTAGTCACTTGTAAAAACCCATCCTACGTCGAGCCGAAATTCCTGAAACGACAGAATTCTTATCCTGCTGAATCGGAAGCCCGGATCTTCCATAATGGATTCTAGAAAGAAGCTCCGTATGTCCCATTAGTCATTGTTACAGAAAGCAAGGCTATTTCTTCGTGGATTTTGAATAATATTGCTAACTTTTTTCGGAAGTGGTTTTATTTGAATTAGTGAAACAGCGTCTAGGTAAGATTACTTAGACGCTGAAAAGAAAGAAAGTTGTTAAAATGGACCTCCTATTTTTTTTTTCCTAGTTAGTGTTCTCTTTAAAAGGGGAAGCTTTCTATCACGCAAAATTTACAACAGTTAAATAAAGAAATTCCCAATGTATTTCATGAGTTACATTTATTCTTTGCTTACTGCACAGTTTTGTATTTCTTTGTAGAATGAGCTTAACTGAATCGTTTATTTCAAAAACCAGTCAAGCGGCAAAATTGCTTATTTTAGGAAAAAATATATATTGACATATTAAATTATTCAATGATGATTGCAACATTGTTTATTGGAAGGAATTTACCGAATTAGGAATCCTTTTTAATTAAAAACATTGTAATCCTCTTAGTAAAATTTTAATTTGAAGGTAAAAATGCTTTTTTCGAAATTTTAGAGCTTGTCGCTTGACTGGTTTTTGAAATAAGCGGTTCAATTATGTAATCATTTCCATTAACTCTTCTCATAAGGTTATATGAGCTATTCTGTTTAATAAATGCATTAAAACATTTTTCATAAGTATATAGTGAAGCTAAAATATTCGAAAGTGCATAATTTTTACGTAGCAGCATAATAAAACAGTATTTACTAATCATTGTTTACAAACTTATGCCTCAATCTCCGATTGTTTTCATTCTGCTAACTGAAAAAAGGTTCTTACAGATCTGAAATGAATATAAGTAGAGCGATTTCTATTATACACTGACTTCGTTGGGAACAAGATATTTAGGCTAGGCCTTAATTTAGGCAAATTAAACTGTTTGTTGAAAGATCTAATCCATGTAAAAGGGATAGGAGAAACATTCTTGTGTATCAGTTGTAATGTTTCCAGTTCATTTAACTACAGCTATGTAAATATTTTCCATTTTACGTGGATCATTTGAGAATAAGAATTTAATTCAAGTTCGCAGCATTTTGCTTTGCTAATTGAAATGAAATTAACCGATAAAGTAAGAAGAAAATACCGATTAGGGGGAACTGGGGATACTTGATTCCTAGGGATACATGATCCCATAGCCAAAAATGTACTGAAATCATTAAGTAAAGATTTGAAAATTATACGGTAGCTATTTTAAGTATTTCTGCCTTAGCCCTGGCTTTAGGGCGGTAACTAACTACAAAATACCATGCTTTGCCATCAATCTTTGAGTTGAACCACACCATTGCTGCGGTCGCTCATCTGGTTTGCTAATTCTGCACTAGCTACCAGTTTGTTTGGCTCTCTTGGCTCCCTTAAGAGGTTTTTCGCCTCCAGCTCATGTGATTCCTATTCCGGGCTGATGAGTACTAAAAAGCACGAAACTTCAGTCCTCGGATGGAATAACTGAGCTGGCGGTGTATTTTAAGTAAATTGTTTGCATTTGACTTTTCAGGTTTTGAAAACATATAAGCTAGGTTGTCTTTTTTATAAGTATACACTGATACATACATTTTTCTTCCCTCTTTTTAAAAATTAATTCAATTGATGAAACTCTTAACTTTATTATTGCTGGACAAGATGCAAATAAGGATGATTTTCGTCTTGTCATCCTATTTTTTTTATTTGTTGTAATTTTAACTTCATTACGCTACTTTTAAAAAATTGTTAATTTTATTTATAAAATATAGTATTTTTTCTTTTTTGTTCAAAACTGCATTGGATAATCAGTAACTGATCAAAAGCATCATAAGTTCATGTAAGTTGTGTCCATTTTTTACTAATGTCTAGTGAAATTTGAAACTAAGTTATTTTGTGTTCACTCTATTATAATTTAATAAAGAAAATTAGAAGTGGTGCTATTTTTTAGAAACATTATATAGAAAACTAAAATCCGTCAATAAATTGCCGATTTAATGAGAAGTCGATGTATTTTCTCAGTGGGATCAAGTATCCCCCATGAAGGAATCATGTATCCCTTGTTAAGGGGATACATGATCCCTTTATGAAATTTTTGAAAAAAAATTTTTTACCAAAACTATCTGTTTAATTTCAACTAAAAAAATACTGTCAGATAGAGGAAAAAATACCTTTGTTCACGTACTTTAAAAAAAAAAGAAAACTAATAATTTGCAGCAGAAAAAAAATTGAAAACTAAAGTCGGGATCAAGTATCTCCAGTCTCCCCTGTATTAAAGCTATTGAAATATATTTTTGAAGCAAGTAGGAATCAGAAACACTTTTCGGGAGTCCGCAGACAAATCGATTTTTTTTTCTTTCATTATTATTACTTTAAGTGAAATAGTTTTTAAAAATTCAGTTTTACCTTCTTTGGATGCAGCTCAATCTTGCGTTCCGCAGAATATGCGATCTGTGTCGTTTTCTTTAAACTGCCAAATTTTTAGATGGAGTTTTAGTATCGCAACTATTGTAAAAAAAAACCTCTAGCCTAACAACTAGTTTTGGTTAGTGTAAACAACTACTTTAGGTTAATAAATTTACTACCTGCATTTAAAATTAATTGCAAGTATGATTTTTAATATTTTATTGGTTAAAACCTATCTAAGATGAAATTCTAGTACTTAATTCATGTATTCTTAACTTTCCTCGTATTAAAATTTAGTTTCTTGTAAGCACCATGATTCTAAAGATTCCATCGCATTTTTATCCATCTGTCCAACAGAGGTAAGAAATAGCCTCTTGATTGTTATATTCTGGTCTTAGGTAACGAAACGAGGCAGGAGTGGGAGGATAATGAAAGTAAGTTATAAAAGTTAACTGAAGTGATATTAACTAATAGAAATTTGGCTGACAAAAGTTTTCTGCAGTACGGAAAAATATTTAAAAAAGTGTTTTCAAGTATAAGTAAATTTCTGATGATAGTACAAAGTGTGCTTTGACTATTTACTTAAAGCCTAAGAATAGCATTTTCTGAAGCGATAGTACTATGCAGGTTTAGCACAAAAGAAAGTTTGGAGTTTTGAAAGATTATATTTTCGAAAATTTTACTTATTAAAAAATTTCTTACATGAAGTTTATAAGAAAATGTACCAATCTTATTTTCAGTTATAAATGTGTAATGGGTGAGTCCTTGTTGCACAACAGGTATCTTATTTCTTATCTAGTTCCTCCTCACGTTTCGAGATATCTCATTGCTAATAGTTCATACTACTGCACAAGTATATTTCTGAATGATTCTTATTGCTACATAAATGTATCTCTCAATGATTCGTACTGCTACACAAATGTATCTCTCAATGAATCATACTGCTAACCAAATGTATCTCTCAATGATGCAAGCTGCTGCACAGATACGCTCTTGGAGTTCGTTTGGTTTCCACATCGGTGGTTGATAAACAGCATATTTTTTGAAACCTCAGAAAAAATAATCAAATGGACGTGTAGAAAGAAGTGGATTAAGGATTTATGTTAGTCACGTGACAAAAAGCTCTCCCATTGAACATTTGCTAGGAGAAAAAATCGCATATTAACTCCAATTTCATTTATCACTTTTACTACTGGGTGTAATAGTTTAAAAACTACACATTTCTTGAAATCCAGTCATTCTTTTGTGCGACCCAGGAGCTTAAGCAGGAGCTGAAAGTACAGTGGAATTTCAATTAACCGGGATAAGCGGGGAATCCCTCGGTCCGAATGAGCAAATTTTGACGAAATTCTTTTGAAATATGATATTGTGTTTTTAATTGGAATATTTAAAATACAAAAGAAGAATTGAGCAAAAGAATTATAAAAAAAGTGAGAGTGTTAATGTTTGTTTATATTTACAACTGAACTGTCTTTTTGCTCCGCGTTCCAGAAAAAATTTTCCTTTCCATTTCGTTTTTTTATTCTTTTGGGTGGGAGGCGTCCCGGATAATCCAATCTCGGAAAATTATGAGCGTAGTTTGTAAGAAAACTTGTCAACATAATGAAATGGAAACCAAACTCGTAACACAGCATTTTCAATTTCAAAAAAGCGTGTTTTTTTTTCTAATGCCTGTGTTATTTTCATTATTGTTCTGAAATAAATACAGGTCACTTATTATTAATCGACAGAAGAAATCTACAGACAATCTTAATATATAACTAGTATGTTGTGGCCATCACGAAACTTTCTTCTATATTTTTCTTTTTTCTCTGATCCTTCCCCATGCTTGACGAGGAAGCAATATTCCCAACAAAAACAAAATTACACATGCAAAAACTGAAAGTTATTTTGAAAGCCTTGCTTGAATTAATTACAAATATTTTATTTGTTAACAAACATAAGATGGCAACAGTTAAAATTTTTAAATCATTGAGATAATATTTCCGATCATTTCCATACAATTAAAATCACGAGAAATACGCAGACGACAATCTATTATCTTTCTTATTGTTGCATTAATAAAGCTATTTTTATTCGCTAAAAAATAATGATAATAAAAATAAATCAGCACCTCTTGGCGCGATTGGCGCCAAAATTGAACCAAAGCCTGTTTACATATGGATTCACATATATTCCAAATTTCAACCAGAACGTAGCATTACTTCTTGATATAGGGCACTCACAATGGAAAAAAAGAACGGGCGATTGCGCTACCCCTTTTTTAGCTGTTGACACCAAAATAAAATCAGCTTTTATACCCACTAAGGGCTACTTGCCGATAAATTTTTCTTTCATTCCGTTCATTATTTCTTGAGATACAGCAGTCACAATTGACGACAAAAAACGTTCTATAGCTCAACCCCCGTTTGAGTTATTGACACCAAAATTGAATCAGCACCTGTTCCTGTTACTGGCAACAAATGGACCCAATTTTGTTTGATTCCGCCAGTTACTTCCTGAGGAATAGCAATCACGCGTAACTCAAAAAACGTAACATTGCTCCACCCCTTTTGGAGGAATTCGCGCCAAAAACCAATGGGCACAAGTTCACATAGGGGCACATATGTGTACCAAATTTCGTTCGATTTCATGCGGCAGTTTTTGCTGTAGATCGGCCACAAAAAACTGGTCACACACAGACGTGACACACATACACACACACATACATACACACACACAGACAGACAGACATTTTCCAAAAATAGTCGAAATGGACTCAGCGCACCTAAAAACGTTCGAATCCTTCAAAATTCGAAAATTTGCACGAATCCAATACTTTCTTCTATATATTAGATATAGAAGAAAGTAAAAATCAATGTCCTGAGATAACATATATATATATATATATATATATATATATATATATATATATATATATATATCAACGCACAGCCGAAACCGCTGAAGCTTCAGACTTGAAATTTGGCAGACATGTCCGCATGATTACGAAAGTAACCACTAAGAAAGGATTTTTCGAAATCTCAATTAGTTCGGGAGAAATTAATTAAAACCCCTTAATTTCTGCGAAATTAAAACCTGTCATTGAAATTCAAATCCCTTATTTTCGAAGGCTTTCCTCCATTCAAATCATTATTCAGTACTTCATCTCAACTTTTGGTCGTAGCGAATTATAAATTTGATATTGTTTTTGTTTCTCACGTGATTCTTCGAGGCTTTTCTCAAGTCAAATCATAATGTTTCTGTCTTTTGCTTTCGTTTTTTCAAAACTAGAAACAAAGTTTTTAAGAACATCATCACAGGCGGACTATCCTTTTGAATTTAGAAGAGTGCAGTTTCCTGTTAAAGTTTGCTTTGCAATAACCATTAATAAGTCACAAGGACAGACATTAAAAGTAGCAGGGATCGATTTAAGAGAAGACTTTTTTTCACACGGCCAATGTTATGTAGCTTGCTCCAAAGTCAGTTCATCAAGCAGCTTAATAATTTTAGCACCAGAAAAAAAAACTAAAAATGTTGTATACAAAAAAGTTCTTGCTTAAACATAGGTATAACAATAAAATGTGGATGGCCTGTGTTTGCAAAGATAATCAATACTTTAAAAGGATTGTTAGTAACAGTTAAAGATCGGTTAAGGATAAGGGCATATATATAAGGAGTCCAGGGTTCCCGGGATCCTCCCCAAATTAGAAAAAGTTATAGGTAATAAGTAATTATTATAGGGGATTTTCGAAACTAGGTGCACCAAGCACTGTTAACATCTTCTAATTCCATTACCCGAGCAATGCCAGGTACGGGAATGCTAGTATATCATATAAATAATAGCCGATGATAAAGTAACCCGCGTGTTTCAACAATGAAATTCGCGCCACGGCAAGATAATTTGATAATATGTTTTGGTAATGTTTAACACGCAGGGAAATGCTTTATCGTGACAAGGCTGAACTCGATCCGGTGACTTAACTGTTTTACTGGTAAGACTGTGTCATTTTAATAGAATAAAGAAACGTAAAAATGGTCGACGATGACCACTTCTACTGGAGTTAATGTTTAATCCACTGCAGTTAGGGTTAAACTGCCAAATTTAAGTTAAACTACCAAATTATCACCAAACAGGCAATCGCTGCGTTCGAATGTACACTGTAAAAAAATTCCGAAGCGTTACTGGTTATTTCCGTGGAACGTCTCAGAATTTCACACGTTTTCACCTATTTCCCCGTAAAAACAAGTATCTTCACAGAAAAGATTCCTGAATCGCTACAAGTTGCACGCGTGCTGACTTTTCACTGTTGTGGAAAATGTTTTTAGCAACCAGTTTAAAGATTGAATGAATGTGTTTATTAAGTGTATCAGCCTAAGTTTGATTACGGCTTGTCCAGATTGACTGAGCTCTCAATGAGAGCGAAAAAGTCAGTAGATAGCCACAGCTTTGCAATGCAGGAATTGTAGGCAAGACATGTGTTCTTCTTGCGTAGCTGTGGTCGCTCAGATTTTTATGGAGCCCTCTTGGTAAATCAAGAAGGTTCTAATCAATTACACTAAACAGACTTAATTTTTCTTGAAGGTTTTAGAGACATGATTGGCTATAACAATGGAGATTTCGCACGTCTTCAGAAAGTTCAAGGTTAATTTCAGAAAGGTTACTGACTTTTAGCAGAAAACGTTCCTGGTTTTTCTAAGATATGTTGCTGGAAAATCAGCAGCCTAAGGAACGTTTCTGAATCGTTTTTACAGTGTACATAGAAGCAAATTTTCCACCCGTCATAACATGACGGGCGACTTTCGAGTTAATTTGATTGTACAGAAAAAAAGAAGGCTTTGATTCTTTGTTTCTTCACTTAAATACGATGAGCTGAGACATTTTTCTCAGCCGTAATTAAATTGTTTTATAATCGCCGTGCAATAAGTTTAGTTAATGAAAGTATGCATGGTACCTTATAGATAGAAGTATAATCATGAAAGTGTGACAAATACAAAGAAATTAAGAGCGTGTCTTGAAGTCAACAAGTCTAGAGTTTCTCGTTAATACTGTAGAGGAGGGGGGGGGGGGGGGGGGTTCTTATAGATTTCGTCCTCTGTTAAGAACTTCTGATACCTGTTGTAATATTATGCAGTGCATCTTTCCATGGTTTTAGAACATGCATTAAATAATTTCCTATCAATAAGTCATATTAAGTCGCATGCTTATTTTCTCTCGTAAGTTCCTACCTTTTATCAGCCATTTTGATGAGTTTTTGTTCTACTTCCTCTTAAACTTTGTAGTTCCATCAATAGGACACTCGGTTGGTTGTAAAGCCGCATGCCTAGATCTCCCCATTCCACGGAACTAAGGGTAAAAATAACTTTTTCCAATTAATTTATTTAATTTATTTATAAATTTAGTCTATTTTATAGAACGAACGCCCTGAAAAGGTATGTTTCCTTTCGTAGTAAATCATATGATAAATTATAATTGACTAGCAAAAATACCCGGCGTTGCCTGGGACAGTAATAATTGTGAAAAACAATTGCTACTTTCATTCGTTTTCTGTTTTGACTGAAAGAACTCAAAACACACAGCTGTGACTTGATTAAAAATCGAGCTTCTTCCTTACGCATAAAATTAAAATAGAAATAATATAAAAAACAAAATAGTATTCATTAAAAAGAAAGCACGATATTTAAACACAAAAATTTGAAGAATTTCCAAAAATATGCACTTAAATTTCAATTATTTAAAAAAAATTATCAGTTATTTTTCTTTCTTTTTTTTGAGCAATCACGATTGATTATTGTTCTCATTTGACTGTTTTTGGCGTTACGCTGATTTTATTTTCCCGCCAGCACCACCGTCGCGTCGACCGCCCTAATGATGCTGCTCCTCTTGCGAAACCATGTCCAGGTTGCGTCCATATCCTACACACACACACACGCATACATACACACATTTACACACACACACACAGCACTGCATGCACAACACTCACACATATGCACACACTCACACATACACGCACCCACACAAACACACGCACATACGCCTACAAAAACACACAAGCGCATACATACACACTCACACGCTCGTGATTGCGAAAAATATAATTTGAATTCAAGAGGCCAAAAATTCAAATTAATATTTTTTTTATTTTTATTTATTTATTTTTTTTTAAGCATAGTTTTAACTTTATTAGTAAAACCTTCTCAGTAGGCTTGCCAGACGTCCCGGTTTTCAGACAAAATTCCGGTGTCCCGGCCGGTTTACTTTACATTCCAGTTAAATAGAAATTTTATTACAGATGACCAAGAAAGTCTAAGATAGTTAACTGTGAAGGATTATTTAAAAGAAGAACTTTGTCGTTACGTACTCAGAGCCAGACTAACTAAATTCAAAAATTGCGATTTTCCGTTTATTACTTAATTGTATGTAGAACCCTTGTCTACTTTGAGCCATGCAAACACAATTCTAAAACAAATAAATAAATAAAAACCTCTGTAATTAATAACCAATGTTAAAACAGCGCGCGTCATATCCTCTGCTTGCGTTAGACAAATGTTTTTCCTGCCTCCTGTAAAGAAGCGATTATCTGACTTACGATAGCCAGGCTCTGAGGTACCGATTTGTAACATTGACTTGTACAATTAATATCGGATTCACGTGTGAGACTTTTTACAGCAAGATTAAAAACAAAAAAAGATTTTCTAAAAAGGTCCTAGCCGATGAATGCAAAGAACGTGTAAATGTTGTTCAAATTTTTATTCTTCATTCAAAGTTTTTCTTCTTACTAAAATAACTTTAAAATATTAACATGTAGAAAATAAAAGTGTTTAAATGTACCTGCTTGCGTCATGTATCATTTATTACCCCTGTTTTTGTCTCATAATTAGTAACCATTTATTCATAGCATTGAACTGCCCTCTAAAATTCTAAAGATCAACCAGGGGTTGTAACCTTTTAAATACTCTCTACGCGGGGAGGGGGAGTATTCTAATGTCCCTGTTGAACATTTCAGAAACCTAGCAAGCCTATCAATATGGCTATTGAAGAACAAACGATTTTTAAACAAGAAGTTCTGTCTAGAACTAGATGAGCCTACTTTCCCGTATACCCATACTACTTTCTATTACCTGATCAATGTTCTCAAAAATAGCTAAAATCGCAAATTTTTTTCAAATATATTTTTAAAATAATTTAAGCTGATTTCTAGGAATAAAATATTCCTCACTTATCTAAAAAAAAATTAGATGCGTAAAAAAATTAAAAAAAAAAGCAGCAACTTTTAAACAAAGCAGCTAATACACTTTTTTACATTAAAAAAATCTTTAACAGCTTTCAAAACGAAAAATAATAATTAAAATTAATAAGCTCATTAAAATAAATTCATCATATCAAAAAAAAAAAATCGTTAATTTTCCCCCTTTTGCCAAAAACAATTTTTAAATGAATTAATGCGCTTACCAAAATAAATAAAAACAATAAAATGTCAACTTAAAGAAATAATTTTTTATTGTCAAAAAAAAAATCGTCTGCGCATATCTTTATGTAGAAACATAAATGACTTCGAGTTTATTCACCGAAAACTGAATACCTAAATTAAAACTTTAGCGTAAAAATAAAAACAAGTCAGATCCACAATAATTATTTCACAATCAAAACCATAGCTGCGGAGTCGGAGTCGGAGTCAATCTCATTTTGGGGTAAAGGAGTCGGAGTCGAATATCTAAGAATCGGAGTCAGTCATTTGTCCTCCGTGTATAAATTTTTGCAAAAGCTACGAAGTCGGAGGAGTCTGAGTCCGATTAATTGTCGGGCACAGGAGTCGGAGTCGGGGTCAAGTGCCCCTAAATTCTTGGAGTCGAAGTCTGGAGTTTGGCGTCATGAGCTATTTCCAACAAAATTTGTTTGAAGTAAATCCGCCTTCAAGTACGGAATCTACACTGACTTTCAGTTTCCCCATAGGCGCTAATGTTAAGGGATTTGAACTGTTCAAAATTGAACAGAAAATTGTTCAAATCAAAAAGATATTTTACATACAAGTTTTTCATCAAACGCTTTTTCCTACAAAGTTTGTTTGAAGCAAATTCGCCTCACACTTCGGAATTGCCTTGAATTTCCCCGTAGGCGCTAATGTTAAGTTTTTTTGAACTGTTCAAAATTGAACAAAAAATAGTTCAAATCAAAAAGTGAAGTATGGGAATGAGATGTCCTTGCCGAGATCTTTCAAACAAAAAAAAAGTTTGTTCGAATCGGACTATTCATTCAAAAGTTATTAGGGGGGGGGGGACAGACAAACAGACCGACAGACAGACAGACCGACAGACATTTTTCCCCATCTCAATACCCTACTTTCCAATTTTTAATTTTTCAATATTTATTCAATTATTTTATTTATTTTTGACTTTTTTTTGTTTTTTGCGATATTTTTAAGATGCATTATGCCTTCTTTCATGCTTTCTTCTTCTTTTTCTGTCTTTTACTGGGAAAGTAGGCTAAAAAGCATACGTCCGTGATCTCCCTATTACTTGCTTTAGTCATTTTTGAAATTTCATTTATCGCGGGTTCTTGGTGCGATTTAAAATGTAACCAAATTTGCAGTGATCGGTTTGGGATATCTTGGATAATGCTCTCCCTCCCTACTTCTTAGAACTATATGTTACAAATTTTCATCAAATAGATATTTTCGCCAAATATTGAGATACGTTTGGTGATCATAAAATGATGCTAAACATTTTTGTCC
Source organism: Uloborus diversus (assembly GCF_026930045.1). NCBI lineage: Eukaryota > Metazoa > Arthropoda > Arachnida > Araneae > Uloboridae > Uloborus > Uloborus diversus. Next base: position 90,498,992 of record NC_072735.1, read on the forward strand.
AAATTATTTTTCAAAATAAGTAGTATAATTTAGCGATTGTTTGAAATGTGTGAAAAAGACAAATGGAAGTTTTTGTGTTGTTTATGGATTTACCTAATTTAATTGGCGGATCATTTCACAATTCAACAAAAGTTTTAAAGATTCTTATAATGGCGATATTGTGGTTGCATGGTGAAAACCGAGAAACAGTGTTACGCAGATTTTACGACAGTTGAGAAAATTGCTAAATGCCTCATAAATTGAATTATTTCCGCAAAAAAAAAAAAAAAAAAAAAAAACGAAATTGGCGACATTTCTGCTGGTCGATTAGATAATGAATAAGTGTCCAATCAGCGCAACCAAATAAAAAAAACATTAATTGCATTAAAGTTCCATTAAAACGGAAAATAATCTGACAAATTCATTCATTATTTGCCAATCATGCGCGAAAATGTTACTTTAAGATTTGACTTAAGAAAAGCTTTGAACAGACAGACGAAAAATCAAAAATACTCACCAATTCTGGCTAGCTAGAGGGAGTTGAGATAATGCACTTAATACTGAATTAAATTGATTTGAGCCTTAGAACATGGAACTAAAAAGTTTATAACTCGTTTTTTATTCTACTTAGAAATTTCGAACTGATGCCATCTTTAACAGAGAAATCAGAGCTTTCGACGGACATATAATGTTACTATGCTCGACCATTTTTTCACCCCCATATCAGAGAATTTATGTGAAAATTGTGCTTTATCGCCCCCCTATAGTGGCTTGCCCACTAAAACAGGATGAAAACTACCCTATGTGTTATTCTGATGCAACAGCTAATCATTGTAAAGTTTCATCAAAATCCGTTCAGTAGTTTTTGCGTGAAAGAGTAACAAACGTTCAGCCACCCATACAAACTTTCGCAATATATAATAGTAGTAATAATAGTAAGATACGTGAGTTTTATGCAGTACATTACTTTGAAATTCGTATTATGCGTTATTCTAACATAAACTACTCTAGTACTTCTCACTAAAATACGATAGTTCCCATTTAAGTTCCTGTATTTAATGGCAAAAAAACGGGATGATTGCCAAATGAATATTTAGAATATGTAAATTTAAACATTCTTAATTTCCTCTTAAAACCTCTATTATTGCAGCAGGTGACTTCCAAGAAATTACCTTCTAAATGAAAGCAGAAATATAATTCATTTCTTATAAAACAAGAATGTTGTTAGGTTTCTCCTAGCAAAATTTACCTCCATAAAATTCGAAGGAACAAAAGTATATAAAAAAACAAAAGCCGTCTTTTAACAAGAATTCTTTCGTGAATTATAATGCTTGATTTAAATCTACTGTGCATTATTCCGCATTTGTGAACTAAGTTTTTTTTATCAATATCTACTATCGCTGTTTTATTTTCTATGCTTTTCTAATCTCTTAAACTCATCGAAGTAAGAATGATTACACGTATTTACTTACTGTATTGATATACATAGTTTTAACTCTTCAAACCTTTGATATCTCTATAGTTACCACAAAACTATTTTGACAAATTATTTTGCTTTAAGTTATTGAATATAATCAGAATTGAATAGATGTTATTTTTTTATTTATTTAATGCATTTGTGTCTCAACTGATACAACTACTGAAAAATTAACAAGACTAAAGGAATGAAATTTTTGCAAAACCGCTTGCTTTAAAATGTGAATTTAAGCATGCATTTTAAGAACCGAAAATCAAAAACTATTAGATTTTAAACACAGAATGGATATTGTTTAAATCAGTTTCCATGCATAGTCTTAGAAATACATTTATTTGATTATAATTTTCAAGTTATTTCCTTGAGGATTCATTTCAAATGGGAAATACTAGTGCATTCATAGTCATTTGACTACTAGTCGTTTCAATTTCAACTAGTACTAGCACTAGTTAAAATACTAGTGCATCAATCACCACGATTTTGAATGTTATAGCCTTCAAGCGTATTGTATTGTAAAGGATCTGTATGTATTCTTACCATGTGACCGGATTTCGTCGGAATATTCTAGGTTTCAACCTCCACAGAATTTTTTCGTTGTTGAAGATCCGAAACTGCTATTTCTATATTAATCTGCAAAAGTTTACTCTGCATGTACCGAAAGAGGGGAAATAACTATTGATAAACCATGAACAACGAAGCAATGTACGAGTCATTCCAATATGATTTTGAATATTTATCTCTTAAACACTTAATTATTACTCAGTCAAATTTCAATCCAATAACTATTAATAACAAACGTAGTAGCTACAAATACAACAAATATTTTATACATTTCCTACAAATAATCTATTTCTCTAAAGAGCTCTTCTGAACTGCTTTGGGGAACAAAAGGCATCATATCCTGCAGGACTAGAGATAGTGGACTTCTTTCTCGAAATACGGAAATCGGTGAGGATGCATTAGGGGCTGCAGGAAATGAGAAAAAGATCACCGATAAACAATGAAAAGTGTTTCAATAGCCATTAATTGAGGAAGTTTTTTCTTTTATTTTCCAAAAAAGTCTTATTTATATAAATGAATGGTTTTGTGTTTAAGAGAAAATATTCTCAAGTATTTCAGTTTATGAAAAACTGTTTTGACATTCTCTAGCTTTATTAATTGTTTTTTTTTTACTTCCTTTTACAAAAAAGGAAGTATTGTATTCGCAAAAAAAATTTCACTCAAAAATCGATCTTAATTTCCATTTTGCTCACTTCCGAATGAATGTTGAGCTTTTTTTTTTTTTTTTTTTTCGATTCTACCACACGTGGATAAGTGCCTAAGAACGTATAAACACGCGAAATATCCATTTTGACGATTCCCGAGTTAGTTACAACGAGTTTTCTTGTGACGTCTGTATGTACTTATGTATGTATGTGCGGATATGCAGATGTGCGGATGTGCGTATGTATGTCGCAAGAACGGTATGTCCTAGAAAGTTGAAATTTGGTACGTAGACTCCTAGTGGTGTCTATTTGTGCACTTCCCTTTTTGGTTGCATTCGGGTGATTCTAAGGGGGTCTTTGGCTCCATTTTGGGGGGAAATCAATGTTAATTTCGATGTAAACTCAAGTTGTGTTATTATTTGTCGGACACTTGACGATATATCGCCCGTGTTTTGGTCGCCAACTAGGCGACAAATTTGGCGATTTTTTTTTTAAATCTGGTTTTAATTTGGCCACTGTTGGTGATATTTAGATAGTAAACTTTTGAATCACATTAAAATTACCAATAATGGGAAAATGATATTAAATTGGAGTAAAATGAAGTCATGAGAGGCACACATCAGCTCGGTTTTTTTTTTTTTTTCCTCAGAGACTGCAATGACTTTTCAAGAGTTTTCGGTAAGTAAAATTGCAATTACCTGAGTTTGTATTAAAACTAGTTTATATTTTTCTACGTATCCATTAGTCACTCTTTTTAAAATTTAAGTTTTGAGACACAAGTTAATGCAAGCTAATCTTTACTTTATCGATAACTTTGTTTTAATGCATGATGAATTACACATTTTGAATAAGTGTTTACTGCATCGGAATGAAGTATTATTGAAAATTTTAGTAACAAGAAGTTTCATTAGAATGTTTAGTATTGCTATGCATCCCTTAAATTTGAGAGGTCTCCGTAGTGGTGCAAATCTTTAAAAAAAAATTTTTTTAAGTTTCATTTTATTTATTTATTTTGAATGATTAATATTTGGCATTAGGATTTTGAAAAATTCTTTTTCTTTTTAGGAAAGCAAGATCCGATTCGAAAAGGAACCCTTAACCCACAGTAACGCAAAACATTCTGCACAATTGCTAAACATCAATTGCAGATTAAGGTGTAGAAAATTTACACTACAAAAAAAAAGTCATGTTGTACTGAGAGGTTATTTCTAAAGTCATATGCTCATCACTAACTAACAACTTTGTAAGCAAGTATGATTTGTATATTAAGTTACTGATGATTTTCTCTAAATCTTTAATGAACTCTTGCTTACTTTTAAAAATATGCATTACAAATTAAGAATGCATTTAAGAAGTAATTTGTAATGCATTTAGGAAAGCAAGATCCGAATCGAAAAATAACCCTTACCCCACAGCAACACAAAGCATTCTGTACCAATTGCAAAATATTAATTGCAGATTAAGGTGTAGAAAAGTTGCACTACAAAAAAAAAGTCCTGTTGTAGTGAAAGGATGTTTCTAAAGTCATATGCTAATCACTAACAACTTTGTAAACAAGTATGATTTGTATACTATTAAGTTACTGATGATTATCTCTAAACATTTATTGAACTCCCGAGTACTTTTTAAAAAATTCATTACAAATTAAAAATGCATTTAAGAATGCATTTCACATAAAATATTTGGTTTTTTACTGTAAAAGTAATGAAAAGAGATTTCAAATCACTTTTTCCTTTAGTGAGTATCCAAACCCCAGGGTGAGTTCCCTCAAATATGTTTTACAAATACAGCAATGTATGTATACCCACTTACAAACAAAGACGGACATATTAGAGCAATTCTTGCATTTTTAAACCGAAATGATGCTAAAATTTTGAAAGTTTACCCTAAGACAATGTAATTGGTTGAATCAAAATAAATAATAATAAAACGGAATTTATCTTTTCTATTTTACACAAATCTGCGCATAAAATTTTCAGGGTTGCTAGCTATAAATTAAAGTAAACTTTTAAACCTCATTATAAATTTAAATCTTTTGACAGATCCTTTAACTCGCACGATTTATTCCTTACAATCCACTGACTACTTTCAAGTTCGTTCTCCTGGAAAATAAACCCCAAATCCAATTTATCGGCATTTCGATATTTATTCACTCTTCCGGGCTTTGTGAACTTTTGCACAAATATCTGAGATTTCATGTTCCACGAATGAAAGCATCGGTGAAATCTCTTCCAAATCCTTTCTTATCCAACTTGTCCGCTAGGATGTTAATCCTTCACTTGGAAAATGTCCAGGAAAATTAAAAATAAGCCTTAATTTTAGTTGACAGCTGAATTTGATTTTTACCCGGGTAATCATGATCTTGCGTTGAATGTTTTACTGCCTTTTTGTTGATAGAAATATTGCAAAATAGGAGAAAAAATTTTCAATAATTTGAAGGCATAACGAACATTTCTTTGATAGCAGAATATAATAAACCATCTATTGTGTTGTCATGGGATGAAAAGATATCATTTGAGCTTTATCTTGCTATTGCATCGTTTCGAAAATTGAGTCTTACCATAAAGACAACTAAGAGATTCGGGTAAACAACCTAATCACCATTTGTACAATATTTTTGTTTCTATTGGCTATCATACAACTTACATGAAATACACCGCCAGCTCAGTCAATTCCAGCCGAGGACTGCAGTTTCGTGCTTATTAGCACTCATCAGCCCGGCATAGGAGAGACTGAGCTGGAGGAGGAAAACCTCCTAAGGAAAGCAAGAGTGCCAAACAAGCTGGTAGCTAACATAGAATTAGCACTGACCAGACGAGTGACCGAAGCAATGGTTCGGTTCAACTCGAATATTAAAGGCAAGGCAGGTATATTCAGTAAGTTACCGTCCTATAGCCAAGGCTAAGGCAGAAATTTCTGCTTCGGTCACTCGTCTGGTCAGTGCTACTTTTGTATTAGCTACCAGTTTGTTTGGCACTCTTGGCTTCCTTAAGAGGATTTCCACCTCCAGCTCAGTCACTCCTATGCTGGGCTGATGAGTGCTAATGAGCAAGAAACTGCAGTCCTCGGTTGGAATTGACTGAGCTGGCGGTGTATTTCATGTATTTCTGCCTTAGCCCTGGCTATAGGGCGGTAACTTACTGAACATTACTGTAATTTAAGCAAAGTACTAAACTATTCATAGTATTTACTTTTTTAAACACTTTGAATATTTAAAGTCGAATGTTTAAAAAAAAATAACTGACTACTGGCGGTTGAGGTTTTTTGAAAGTTATTATTTAGTTTTTCCTTTTAAGCACTAAGCTAGGGCTTTGTGAATCATAACATGTCCTTGTATGTATTTAAAGTACAGGTATATCGCAATAAAGAGTCACAAACAAGATATAGATAATGAAAATTACTTTTCTCAAGTCTTTCACGGCGAAAAAATAAGCCTCTCACTTTGAAATGAAAACTTAAACAATATAATCCTCACATAATGATATTGAAAAGTTTTTAATGTATTCATTCTTTTTTCTACAATTGCGTATCGTAAAGATGACTTTTTATGTAGGCTTTAAGTGAATCCTTTTAAGAAATTCGTGGAGTAAAGCACTTATCTCTAAATATAGTTTGATGCGAAAATGCTGTGTGGCGAAAAAAAACTTTCTTGATATAATTTCTTACTTAAGACGACTTCCTAATTCTCTTTTTCTGAAAGAAGATTTTAAATTTAAAAGCTTCAAAAAATGCAAGACATTTTTTTTTTCACTCTTTTTGAGGTTTATTTCTTTCACAAAGAAATAAAATTTCCCCCAGTGTAACGAAGTTACTCTTTTTCTACATTCTTTAGTTTCAAAACACGTTCAAAAATATTCTAACAAGGAAAAATTTAAACTGTAAAGCCATCACTTTTTTTTTTTTTTTTTTTTTTGCTTTAAACTCAGAAATAAAAAAGTAATTTAATGAAGTTTGAGTATTTTAGATGTTTACGTACCTAGGAAATTGTACTAAGAATGGAATGCAAATAAAACTTAAACAACAACTAGGTTTTTTTTTTTTTTTTTTTTTTTGTAATTTGAAACTTTTTTGTCAGAAAATGATTTTAAAACTTAATCATGAACTATTCAGTTTTATCTTCCAAAAATGTTGCAAACAAAAAAAAACATAAATTTTTCTGGTATAATCACTTTTCAATGTATTGAAAACTTGCCTTAGGGCCGTTCTCGGAAAAATAGTACAAATCATGTGCAGCACTTAGCTGCACATGAGTACTATGTACAGCTTAAAAATAAAGGTTATCTTACCAGTTGTGGCCATTGCGTCAGTTGTGGCCCATTCAAGGTTTAAAACACACTAGCAGTAGCCATAGTGAAGTATATTTTTAAACTCTAGGTTTACAATATTAATTACCTCTCTTAAAACTCAACGAGCGTATCATAGCTCAACTTTTCTTTAATAGTCTCATTTTCTAAAAATGCCAGAATTTCGATTTGTTAAATTTTTATCCATTTTTCCCCAAACCTCATATTTTATCAAGTATTGGCCACTCCAAAATCTGAAAATTTCAGTAATGGCCATCTGACATTCTCCCATCCGAAGAATTTACATTACTCACTTTAAATTCAAAAAACGGATGAATAAAATTGATTCATTATGATACTTACATTAAGTAAAAATATATTAATCTTATTATTATTGCTCATTTCTTTCTTCAAAGTATATAAGTAACCTTGAAATGGCCACTACTGAAGCACTGGCTACTACTGGTATGTTTACCTTACTACATATTTATTATATTTTTATTGATTTGCCATTTAATTATGTATAATCAAGCGTTAATGACTGAAAAAATATTTTGTTTTACACCACATGAAAGTGTTCAAAGAGGAGCCTCGAAGGTTGAGAACTCCTGGTCAAGGGTATCGTGGTTGCTTCATATTTTGCGAAACATTCTCAAAATTAGATATTTCATAACGTTTTTATAATTGTATCAAACTGGAAAAGCAATTAAATATTCTTCCATAACTTTCAAGCTGAAAGTAACAAAATTAATAAATACGCTTCATTCATTTGCTGTTCGCGAAGTTATGGATTTTTTCCCTGAGTAAAAAACACACAATTTTCAAAAATATTATAAATGTCACGATTTTGTTTCATAATGGATTTTATATTCATTCTAACTAAGCATCGGAAATTTCTGAAGTTATCGCCGAATTAAAATAAACGAGGGCCCGTTATGGGAATGGGACATAATGCTACTCGATTGGTAAAGGAAAATAATTCATGAAATAAATGGAAAAAAAATAACGGGGAAATGTTTCACTGATTCAACTACAAATAGTTTCAGAAAACAATGTCAAGCAGTTTGGAAATTGCTTCTCGTAAACTGTGTACGATCAATAGAAAAATCTCAACGTAAAGCGTTTTGTATGATTATATGCTCGAATGAAAACCTATTTGGTGTTTTGCAATAAAAAGCGAGCAATAGAACATTGATCTTCAAGAATGAAATGGGTCAGCATTGAATAGAAAGAGAACATTATTTCTCTTATTTTTCTAATAATTTGGTTTTTTAGAAATATTGCACGAAGTAAAAAGTGCGAGAGTGTTTAAGCGTAGAACTAAATTTATGTGTCTAAGAGAATGTCCACTAATAGCAAATGTATAAATACGCAGCAAATGTAAATGTACAAATACGACTTCATAGTGTAAATGTTACGGTGAAAAACTGAAACCTGGTAAATGTCGATATTTGCCGGTGAATTTCAATATTCATGAAGCAATGTCAAAAGCGAAAGCTCGAATAGTTTTGATGAATCATGGTTGAACAATACAGTCGAGCCCGCTTAATGGAATAGCCAGTTTTCCACGAACAACTATTCAAATAAGCCAGATATTCCTTTAAACGGGATAAAATTAATAGATATCAATGGTCTGGTACATTGAAAATGTATTACATTATGCGAGATATTCTTTTAACCGATATTCTAAATAGCGGGCTTGACTGTATAATAAGTTCATGACTTAATTATAGTTAACTTTTTCCTGTCATAATTTAAAATTATCATTTATGTGAGGAGGAAATTTTTTACAAAATCTTCGAATTCAACTCGGACCAAAGAGAGACCAAATATAAAAGCTTGCTTGTTTGAAGTTAGAAGCATTGTTTGGTAAACCCTTGCCCTAAAAGCTATTTTACCCAGATTAATAAACCTATTCATTAAACCTAGTCTAGGTTTATAATTTTAAAAGCTACATTATCACCCAATAAATTCCAAGCACTCTTTGAACTCAATAGACGGGACTTACTCTTGCGTAAGAAAACAATTGCGTTAGATCGGGAAAGTTTCCTTGAGGAAACATTGACGGACTGCAACTAATTACGTTAAAATGGATCTTATGAAAGTTGCTGTTCCCCGTGATTCATGATTTTGTAATTGCATCACACCAGTCGAAGACTGCTCAGTGCAGCCGAAGACTGCAAAAGATAATCCGATTTGGAACGTGCGGCGAGCAGCCGATGCGGGACCTGGGAGCAAATTAAGCGAATGATTTGGAAATCAAACTTTTGCAACATCGGATAAGACTTGTCCAACGAAGTATCGGATTGAGCTGACATGATATGTGATTGTGAAAAATGAAGTTAGTATGGGCAGAAATTATATGATGTGAATTCTTAAGTCCGTAAGTTTTCTGCCAAATGATTAGGAAGTTGTTCATCTTAGAAATGAGTTTATGCAAATAAAATGTAACTAAATCCATGCAGGTTCCTTTGCATTTGATTAAATGCAAAATGTCAAATATTAAGTACTGCATACTCTACAAATAAATGTGCGCAGAAGTTATATATGACAGGAATTTGTTTACTCCGTAAATTTTAATCTTGGAAATCAATTTGTACACTTGAAGTTTCCTTTGCATGTGGAGGAATTCAAAAGTGCACATATCAGATACTGGCTGTGTTTTGTCTCGAAAAAAGTAACAAAAAAAAAAAGATTTATACTAAAGCAACTTAAATGAAAAATTAAAAAGGAGTAAATAAACTTTGTGCTACAATATGATAATGTGATAAAGTAAAAAATAGAGTTCTCTCTCCACTTTTGTTATCTCGGCTGATTTATTATTATTACTATTATTGAGCAATCACGATTGCTTATTGCTTTCATTTGACTGTCCTTGACGTTACGGTTCCTTTTTCAGCTTGGACCAGGGTTGCAGCACCACCGTCCACCGGCGGCGGCGCGGCTGGTCCTGACCACTGTCCAACGGAATCCACTTTTGCTGGGCGGTGGCGTCCATGTCCTACACACGCATGCTCATACACACTCCCCTACGTACGCACGCCTTTACACTCATACACACGCCTACGTGCACACACGTAAGCCTACACACACAACTATACACACGTAACCACCCAGGAGGAGGGACATGCTTGGGAGGGGGAGCCGTTTCTAGAAACAATAACTCTAATCAGTAGGATCTTGTCGCAACCCGTGATTGCGAAAAACATAATTCGAATTCAAAGTTTCGGAATTCAAATTAGAATTAATTGGGGGAAGTAGGTCACAGATTTTACTTTTTATTATTATTACTTTTTTTTGGCACTGATGAAGAGGCTCTATTGCTACCTTTAAATAACTATATGCTGTATTTTCTTGAGAATGTGCTTAATTTACGTTGGTTTTTCACTTTATTCATATTTATTTACTAGTTTGTATCGATTGTGTGTATTTCAGAGATTATACAATAAATGAGAGATACCTTTATCATTTCTAAGAATAAAAAGAAAAGTTCTAACAGAAGAAATAAATCTCAGTTTGACACAAAATAAAGAAGAAATCTAATAGGTTTTTTTTTTTTTTTTTTTTTTTAAGATACCAAAAAAAAGAATGCCAAAAAAGGATTCCAATTTGATTTAGTGATTCGTTTCTGGGATCTTTTTTTCAAAACATTGTTTTTTAGTTTGCATTTTACAGGAAAATACTAAATATTTTGCTCAGATTTTAAAATATTTTATTTGTAAGTTTTGGTTTTTTTCTTCTTTCTTTTCCAGAACTCTTACATTTCTTCATACTTTTGCCTCGAACTAAATTTCATTTCACCTGTTAGTATTTTCGTTATTAAATTTGTAATGATAAATATATTTCTTGGACAGGCTGTATATTTATTGTATTCTTTATTACAATGTACTCAAACTAATCAACCAATATGCTAGTTAGTAAAAAAAAATATATGAAGATCGTTAGTCGCTTTAGCAATCGTTAATCAACTTATGGTTTAATGCAGCCATGACGGAATTAATCATTTTAGTTAACCATATTCACTGTTCTGTACTAAAAAAAGAACTATTGTACCAGCTAGAACAACGTTTAAAAGCAGATATGAAATCATAATTCTCATTTTGTTTCTCTTCAGCGAACATATTTCCGAATTCGTCAAACTAAATTTCTGTTTACTGCACATAGAAACGAAATTAAATGTTTCTTGTTCTTTGAAAATGTCTTTACAAAGGATGTTCATCCTCACATCTCAGGGAGGCTAAAAGGTACACTATAATTACGAGACAGTTCTTATTTTCAAGGAAAATTTGGGCCCTAATAGGTTCGCTGTCGCAAACCAACCAGCAAATGTGAGGCAAGCACTAGTGCATAAACTTTTAAGCTTGCTTGAGTAAAATAAACATCATATTTTTAATCATAAAAACACTCGAAACTGTTTCTCGGGTAAAATACATTTTATAAGGAAAATATTTTTACGAGTCCAGCCACTTCAAGAAATTCTTTAAATGACGACACAGTTCTTGAGAAAACACAGGAAATTTATTTACAACTATGTACAAGCAGTATCGTTTGCAACTGCTAAATTAACCATAGCAATTAGGTAGATATCAATTAACACCGTAAACTCAACGGTTACACACGTATTTACATCCAAATACGCGAAAACACAGCGCAAAGGCTAATACACACAATAACAGAGCAAACCGCTCGGACAGTTTAAAAAGCAAACCTAACTCTCTCATTCAAATGCCACACGGCTTTTATACTGCTTTGGAAAGTTCGACGAAATTCGAAATGCTTCTCGATGTTTTCTTTTTGTTCCATTCACAAATATTATGTTTCAGAAATAGAGGGACCATATACTTCATTCGAATGTAAGGGGGTTATGTATTCATTACAAGAAACTCTTTACAGGTTAAGTCACTACAATAATTTTAGATGAAAGATAATGGAATAAACAAAAAAAAATTTATCCAGATTACCACAAATTAATCATAAGAATAATTACTATTTACAGAATTTGTAACAATATATTTCAAAATAATACTGCGAACAAACTACATTATTACAATCAAGTATCTAAATTCAGAAGAAGATGAAAGGCTTCTTAAGAACATTGCGAAAGGCAGTTGTAAACGAGTCACACAAAAGAGAAATATTCTTAATTTCAATCTACTAATATGTAAGCCTTAAAAGCTATAAAGGCCTTAATTTTTGCCTCAGTAACCAAAAAGCAAACAAATAATTGATTTTAACAAAGAATTGGGAAAGATTTAATAATGATTTTCCACTTTGTTTTAGCAACAATATATTATTTTCATCATATATTCAAAAGAGAAAATAATTAAAATAATGAACATAAACTAAGTACAACACTTAGCACAATTGCAACAAAGGGATTTTAGTTAAATGTAAAAATAGATACATCATTGACAGTTTTTGTACGAGTATTATTTTATTTTTGTTATTATTTCGATCTTTTCTGTCATCTTTCTGCGAAAAAAAAAGTGTGAATACATTGTTTGTTTCTCAAAACAGTACAATAATGATACGAAATTAATGCAAGTAAGCTTTCCTGCTACATCATTAACATAAGTAAGCAAGACATTTGTGCATTTGCGGAAAATATTTGTAGAAAAAAAAAGTATTAAAAGGTGTATATAACCTTTTAACCATTTTAAGGAATTTTCCGGTAAGATTGTTGTATTTTAGAGAATTGTTAAGTTTTCTAACTGTATCAGTTTGTATAAAAGTTAATTATTTAACAAACAATTACTTAAAAGGTAGGTAATCATGAAGATTTTTCATGGTTATCATTTTTTAAAAAACTGTTTTCAGTTCAACAAACTAGCATAAAGTTTGTGAACTTGTAGACATTCCCCCTAGGGGGCGTGATAACACTAAACGGGGTTGCGATCAAATCGAAATAATAAAGAGACATAGGAAAAATGTGGTTAATTTAATGAAGGAAAAGCAAAACGAAGTAAATTTTAACAGTTAAAAAAAATAAAGAAATTTACCTTTCGCGCAAAAGAAACTGGTACATCAGCGCCGACATAACTTACCTTTTGAAGGCGAGGGGGGGTAGTTGGTCATAAAGATCTTTCAATTAAAGGGCTACCTGTATTTTGATTAGCAATTTGTTCTAATGAAGGACTCTGAGGGGCTCTCCCACATTCCTCTCCTCACGCTGCGCTATTGTACTGGTGTAATACTTCTACAAAAAGGGTGATAGCATTACTGCAGGCTGTATATTAACCATCTAACTTATCAGTACTAAATAAAATACAGTTTTATATTTTTGGCACTCTTTTGGGATCACTTGGATAGCTAACTTGTTTCATGGAAATTTTCATTCTGAATTTCTTTTCTGTACCTATCCCAGACCTATATTTTGCCTCCACAGGATATTCAGTTTTTTTAAAGAGAATTCAAAATGTCTTGATATCGCCATAAGTCTATGAATAAGATTTCAATGGTCTATGAATGCTTTTTCAACCATGGACGAATTCCGGCACCATTTTGAAATTAGTTTCTTGCCCACTAGTAGCTTGCTATGAAGTTCTCATCAGCAAGGAAATACTTTTTAAACTTGTTTGCTACATTGCTAAAGGAATTTCATCTTCATGGACTGCATGTTTTGGTTCTTTTTATTTCACCGTCAGTGATGTTCGATGATTTTTCAGAAGAAAAACGAGCTGATGTGTGCATCACATGACTTCCTTTTACTCCAATTTAATGTCATTTTCTCATTATTGGCAGTTTTAATGTGATTCAATAGTTTACTCTCTAAATATCACCAACAGTGACCAAATTAAAACCAGATTTGAAAAAAAATGAAAAAAATCACGGAATTTATCGCTAAGTTGGCGACAAAACTTGGCGACCAAAAGACTGACGATATCTTGCCAAGTGTCCGCCAAATTATAACACCAATTGGTTTACATCGAAATTAACAATGATTTCCCCCCAAAAAGGGGTAAAAGACCCCCTTCGGAGCATCCGAATGCAACCAAAAAGGAAGGTGCACAACTAGACCCCACTAGGAGTCTAAGTACCAAACTTCAACTTTCTAGGACATTCCGTTCTTGAGTTATGCGACATACCTACACACATACGCACATACATACGTACGTACATACAGACGTCACGAGAAAACTCGTTGTAATTAACTCGGGGGATCGTCAAAATGGATATTTCGGGTGTCTGTACGTTCCTAGGCATATATCCACGTGTGGTCGGGTTGAAAAATAAACTCAACATTCATTCGAGGGTGAGCAAAATGGAAATTAAGGCCGATTTTTGAGTGAAAATTTTTTCGCGACTACCATACTTCCTTTTTTGTAAAAGGAAGTAAAAAGGAAATTCTATCAGATAATGTTTGCCATGTTTCATACACGTTCCTTTATTTTTACCTTGTTACCATTTCCTTGCTGACCATGGATAAAACTAAAAGTAAATTAATGCAACAAAAGTAAGGAAAACGTACGTTTGCTTAGAAACAACGATCAGTGCAGGCTGAATTTATAAAAACTTTTAAGTTGTGCATCAAATAGCAAATAATGCTGCCGTAGGTGGGTAGTGTTCAGAAACGAGTTTTCGAGATATTTGAGGAAACGCGTTTTGAATTCAATACTAAAAGGAGGAAAATGTTGGAGTGAGGTCGATTCCGAAACTTTAAAAGATATTTTTATTTCTTTTTTTTTCTGAAAGAGCTTGCTTAAAAACATAGGATTTGACCATTTTTTATATAATTTGACAGAGTAATATATTTTTTTTAATATTTCAATCGGTGCGTAGATTCAATTTCCTTTTTTTACGCTTCTGCACATGAAATCACAAACGAGGAAATGCCATTCACTGATGTAGTTAGCGCAAAAATTTAATCCGCTTCTTTACTCACGTGTACGGGCAACGCTATGATTAATAGCAATCGTAGAGCGCAATATATAATTTGCCTCTGAATAAATCATAACGTGGAAATGCGTTCAGTAGAGAGTAGACAAATTCACCCGACAGTGGCGTACGCACCAAAGTTCATCACTTGTGACGTCAAAAAGACCAGGTTTCATTTGAAAAATCGGACATTTTAACAAAATAATTAAAAAATAAACGTTTTGAAACTAAAAGATTTTCTTCACTCCATGTTTTTTTTTTCTTTGCTTATTCTATCAGTTTCAGTGACTAAAAGTAGTACTTTTGATTACTAGAAACAACCCAATTAGACATTTTTTTTGTTTTGTTTTTGTTTTTTTTTTTTCGCGCTTTTGTTTTTCATTAGAAACCAAAAAAGCAAGCTTGTACAATAATGCTAAACTACAATAGGTGGAAAAATGCAAAATAAATAGATAAATAAAAGTTTAAAAAAAATTATAGTTACTGCCCTCTACCTGCCCACGACAGAGTACTCTGTCGTACTTAATAGTGTGTATGCATTAAAGCAGCAGAAAGTATGCGATAAGATTCTTCATTTTGTGAGAACGGATTGAGTTTTCAACTATCGCGAAGGGGAATTTACGCAACGTCAAGTGTTAAAATCTCGAATGAGAAGTGATAGAAAACGTTAAAAGCAATCCTGATTACTATTACATGTCTTGAATTCAAGTTATATCCGTTTGATATTTTACTTTGTCTTTATTGAAGGAAGCGATAAGTTAAAAAGTTTGCCTTTATATCCACACATTTTGTATGCACTATATCCGGTGATGGCGATAACTGTGACTGGAGGTAAAACAGTGCCTTATAGTGTGTAATATTAGAATTTGAGTGTTACAACATCGTCATTGATACATAAGTTACCTTTTGTAGCAAAATGCCTCTTAGTAGCTGTTTTTTTAATACATTTTTTCCTCATCACAAAATATTACTATATGTCACTATAATTCAACTTATTTCAATACTTTTAAGAAATCTTCACTAGTGCTTATTTAGCAGCATTATTCATATCTACGTTAACAAAAGATTATAAACATTAAACGAACTGTATATTTTCAACGCCTTAGACAAAGACAAATGGTTTTATCTTCATTTAAATACCCACTTTTCCGTTAGTCGGGCAAACTCTCAAACAGACACGAGATCTTTTGATTCCAAGAAGTCCTTCCCTTCCAGTACCGTGGCAGATATTTCGGATCATTACAGAGATTGATGAAGCGAAACTATGGGTAAATATATTTTGCGATGCATTATTCTTAAAAGGGGGGCTGAGACATAATCAGGAGAAGTGATTTCTTTACTCTACATATTGGGAAAGTGAGCATCGATTTTTCATTCATTTCTCCCGCCTTGTGCATCCACTAACTGGAGGAAGTTGATGTAAGACTGTGGTACTTGATGGAATTTTGATTTGTTTACTTTAAGCAACTGGATATTTGAGAATATTTTAAATTTCAGCTACCATTTTAAGCGCAAGATGGCAGTTTGAATGATGAATTTGTTTTGAAACCACAGATTTATATATGACGTATTTTTATATGATAGTAATATATGTTTCGTTTTACCACGTTAACCAAATTCAGGAATAGTATATTTTCGGAAAAGCTCCTGTAAAATAATGAATGAAGCAGATCTATTTTTCTTTAAGGTGGAAAGTGTTTGATCCCTTTCACAGAAACGATTTCGGACTATTTTTAATACTAAATGATGGTTTTTAATTTGTTTTATTTTTACTTAATGACTATGTCAGAGGTGCCCCGAGCTTTTTTTTGGGGGGGGTGTGGATTTTCGATTTACCAATTAAAATTCTGATTTTTTCAGATAAATAAAATGCTAGTTTATCACACACCATGAGAAGAAACATTAGGCCCAGTAGTTTCCAAACTTTTTTACCTGTGATCTATTTTTTTTTTTCATAAAGAAATTGTTGTCATATCCACGCCTTCTTTAATTTTCATAATAATCCAGTTATATAAATGCTATTCTGAAGCTACGAATACGTGTTTTGATGGGTTAGAAAAATGATACATTAAACTTTTGTTCCTTTGAAAAATCACGTAAAGTTTTCGTTTACCTCTTCAGTCCCGGCGTAGCGTCATGTAGGAGACACTAAACTAATCTCAGAGAAATTACCAATAGAAGCTATTTCGATTTACCAATTGAAATCTCGAATGCATTTAAGATAAATAAAGTGCTAGGTTACACACACATCTTAAGAAGAAACATAAGGCCAGTGGTTTCCAAGCTCTGTAACCTGTGATGAAATTTTTTTTATAAAGAAGCTGTTATCATTACCCCTTCTTCAGTTTTAGTAATAATCCAATTATATAAATGCTAATCTGAAGTTCGAATACGTTTTTTGGTGGGTAAGAAAAAAAATACCTTATTTTAATGGTTTTACATTTACAATAAAATAGTTTTAAATTTTACTTTTGTCCCTTTAAAAAGTTCCATTTAGTGTTTTTCAACATCTTTCAGTCCCAGCTTCAAGTGTAGGGGACACTAAACAACTCCCAGAGAACAGGTTACAAAACTGTGTCAGTTCTACACAGTATTACATAATTCTCTTTAGTAAATGACAGTAATGAATAAATGATTTGACGGATTTTTATTCTTAGCTTGTTTACAGTCATATGAAAATAACATTTTCGGGAGAAAAGAAAATTACATGCATGCAAATCGGGAAGTATTTATATTTTTTAATTATTTTACTGTAGAAATTTATTAAAAATTGCTGTTGAATTCCTTACATTTTGTGTTTATTTCGAGTAGGATTATTAGTTTCCACTTAGATCTTTATTCTTCTAAATTTAAACAAAATAATTTTAGATAGGCTCCTCCTGGAGATACTAAATTTATCACTAATAAAAATTAAGGTTCTTTTTTTTTTAAATTGAATTGTAATTTTCTATGTTTTAGACCCAAATTTTGAGATAAACCTCTTAAATTTATCACTTAAAGTCGGTGTTGCGTCTGCGGAGGTTAATGCAACTTCAGATCTGTGACACTAAGAAAATAATCAGTTTTTAAAATTTGAATTTGACATACTCTATGACTTGCTTTACTCTATAGGTAGAAAACACTGTCAAAGAATTCATTTAAAAAAATCGTTTAAAAAATTACGCTTTCTAGAGGTAATCTGTCGCGAACAGGTAAAAGGCACAAAATGCAAATTTTTCATTTTATTGCATTTTTGTCATTTTTTTGTACGTTAGCTTTGTTGAAAAAGTTCGCTTATTTGATTTCTGCTATTAAAAAAAAAAAAAAAAAAAAAAAAAAAAAAATAGTTTAATTCTACCATTTCCCAATTGTTCGTATTGAATCCAAAACGCGTTTCTTTAAATATCTCGAAAACTCCCTTCTGCGGATACTGCCGTTTACCTGGCCACGGCAGTAACCCCTGCCCACGGCTTCTAACACACTTCCATATATATATATATATATATATATATATATATACATATATATATATATATTAGAAAGAGCTGAATACATTGTCACAGAGTCAAGAATGATTGGTCATTAGCCTTTCTAATTATTCTTAGCATGGTAAATGATCTTTATAATAATTAGTAATTAGTTTTTCATATTCAAATGAATTTTTTCTAATTTGTTCCAGCATATGAAGGAGTATGTATTTCTCTATCATAACAATGGCGCTCTTTCTCGATGACAAGAAATGTGCTTTGTAGAATTAAAAACAGAATGGATTGTAAAACTAACGATGAACATTTTGCAGTAATTACCAAAGCCACGACCGAGCGTTAAAAGGAATGACACTTAGAGCTTAATTTGAACTTCATTAGTATAATTAGAGTGTTACAAAGCAATTAGATGTACTTCATCCAGTCTAGATAAAAGAAAAGCGAAGATTGTGACACATAAAATTTTCAGTTTATATATTTCTTAAAATACATCGAGTGAGTTCTTTCTTCGATTTCAAAAAAAAAGTGTCAAAGCACTTTTCAGACACTCCGTCATAAATTGGTATCAATGTTTAATTTATAAAAACGACAGACTTCAATGAAAACCTTAGAAGTGATTTTTGCTGAAGGAAGTAATTAACTTTTTAAAAAACATACGTGTATCAAATTTTGTTTCAAAGTGTTACAAGTCTTACTAGTTAGGATCTCATATACAAAAATCCCTCATCACCCTCTTAATTTCGAAACGACTGCTGCTATCTTATAAAGAGGTGTCTAGGTATAGCAAATTGGGTATGCGCTACCGAATGAGACCCCTTACGGCGCCATCTGGTGAAAGACTGCGGAGTTAACTTTCGTATATGCTAGGTGTATGAACCTGGTACTCAAGGAAATTTGCGTTAAGCGTAATATCAGGTTTATTGATGTGTGGAGTAAATGTAAACGCGATTGGATTGCTATGGATGACCTGCATCTGAGCTCTACTGGGGTCAAAATGGTTAGTGGTTTGGTTTTAGAGGCTTCAGAATCAAAAAACTAAATTGGAATGGGGGGCATGGTTTAAGGAGCAGAATTCGAAAGGGTACTAACTACTGGGATTTTAGTAGAAACGGAAATAGGGTGGCTAATAAGAGAAAAGATTTTAACAGTTGGGACTCAAATAATCGTGCAGCATTAAATAAAAGTAAGATGGGCTTACTTAAGGTTTTTTATACAAATGCTCGTAGTATTAGGAACAAGATGGAAGAATTGAAAAGCATAATTATAGACGAGAGGTTGGATATTATTGGAGTTACCGAGACATGAGCTACCGAAAGTGATGATGATTTATTATCTATTGATGGGTATAATTTGTTTAGACATTATAAAGTAGGTAAAAGAGGTGGTGGGGTTTTATTTTATGTCAAAGACACTTTAATTTGCAATGAATTGGTAATTAATGATAAACCTAATGAGATTGATATGATTTGGTCGGAGTTGATGAGTAATAAGGGCAAAAAACTACGTTTAGGGAACATTTATAGGCCACCCAACTTAAGCCAGGGTCAAGACGAACAGAGGTTTAGTATTATTAGTGACATTTCTAGCAAGGGGTCAGTCATCATAATGGGAGATTTTAATTTTCCAGGAATTGATTGGAATAATTTTGACCATAGTAATATCAGAGAAGAGGAATTTTTTACTGTTTCTCAGATCGAATTGCAACTCAGGGTACTCGACCGGACGGGATTTTGGATCTAGTTTTCTGCGAAATGGAAGGCTCTGTTCAGGGATTATGTGTAGGGGAACATATTGGAGATAGTGACCACAACAGTATTAGGTTTGGGGTTAAATTTGATATGCACAAAGTAGAGAATTTTAGGTTTGTGCCCAATTTCAGAAATACTGACTTTGTGGCACTTAGGCAAAGTTTGAAAGCAGTTTTTTCTTCTGGATTGGACAATAGGGATGTGAATCTTCAGTGGGCAGAGTTTAAGGAAAATCTAGCGAATACGGTTGGGGATGATGTTTCCTTTAGGAGAAAGGGTGTCAACACTAAAATTTGGCCAATGTAGTTCTCCAGGGAAACTAAAGACGCTCTAAATTACAAGCAAGCTGCTTTTCATAGGTTTAAAGAAACTGGTCACAGTGCAGATAGGCTCTAATATTGTAAGGCAAGGCGTAAATTTAAGTATTTAGTACGGATTCAGAAAAGAGAGTTGGAGCAAAGACTGGCAGATAACATAAACAGGAATCCCCGGAGGTTTTTTGCATACGCCAATTCGGGGAAAGTTCGAAATAGTCATATTGGGCCACTGGTTGATGAGCACGGAATTTTAATTCAGGACGATAGTGATATTGCTAATGTTCTTAATAACTTTTTTTCGAGTGTTTTTGACGATAACTGTATCTCAACAGTTGACACCAACAAGACACAAGTTATAGTACAGCTTGAGGACTGTATTTTCCAGGGATGACGTTTTACTTCATTTGAAAAAAATTAAAGAGACTAAGGCTCCAGGACCAGATAATATTTATCCAAAAATTTTAGTTGAATGTGCGGAGGAATTAGCAGATGTAATCGCAAATATTTCAATGCTTCTTATAACTCGGGAACAGTGCCAGAGGACTGGAAGCTGGTTAACATTACACCGCTCTTCAGGAAAGGGTCTAAAGGGAGTGCAGGAAATTATAAACCTGTGAGTCTAACTTCGGTGGTTTGCAGAATTTTTAAACATTGATGAAAATTAAGATAGTAAATTTTCTAGAGACTAATAATCTATTGACTAGTTTTCAGTACGGTTTCAGGAAAGGTAAATCTTGTGCAACTAATATATTACATTTCTATGACAAAATTACCATGGCTTTGGACAATAAGAAGCCTGTAGATGTTGTTTACATTGATTTTCAAAAAGCTTTCGATAACCTACCGCATGTTACTCTACTTAGCAAATTAGCTGATATGGGAATAGCAGGGAAAACTTTCATTTGGGTAAAAAACTGGCTGACCGGAAGGAAACAAAGGGTAGTTGTAAGGGGAAATTATTCTAATGGGAGTGAGGTCTTTAGCGGGGTTCCTCAAGGATCAGTGTTAGGGCTTGTTTTGTCCATTGTCTTTATGAACGATATTCACAAAAATATTTCTGGGAACATGAATTGTTTTGCTAATGATGTCAAAGTTATGGGGACTGCAGAAAATGAAGAACAAGCAAATCAGCTGCAAGAGGATCTAGATCATATTACGGAGTGGGCTGATAAATGGGGTATGGCTGTTAATGTTGGGAAATGTCAAGTGCTACATTTAGGACATGGAAATAAGTGTACATTATTATTTGGAAGGTTCAGTCATTAGTCAGGCAGACAAAGTTACTGATCTTGGGATCTTAATAAGTCAGGATTTAAAGTTTAGTAAAAAGTGCAGCATTGCTAATAACAAAGCCAATAAGATGCTTGGGTTTATCAATAGATCTTTTTCAAACAAATCTGAAGAAGTTCTTATACCCTTATATAGAAATTTGGTAAGACCCCATTTGGAGTATACTGTTCAGTTTTGGTCTCCTTATCTTATGAAAGACATTAATGTATTGGAAAGAGTTCAAAGGCGGGCTACAACGCTAATAAATGGACATTCCCACTTAGATTATGATTCCAGGCTTAAAAGGCTAAAAATGTACAGTCTTGAGCAAAAAAGAGACCGAGGGGACATGATTCAGCTGTTTAAATTTATTAAAATGAAAGATGTTACGGGGCTGAAGTTTAGCATTGAAAACAGGACAAGAGGTCATTGTTTTAAGCTATTTAAATCTCAGGCTAACATGGATATTAGGAAAAATTACTATTTAAGCAGGGTAGTGGAACCTTGGAACAGCTTACCGGAAGAGGTGGTAATGAGCAAGGGAGTAGATAGTTTTAAGAGGGCCATTGTTCTTCACTGGGGATTGTAAATTGACTAGGACCAGTCTAGCTGGGCCCAGAGTCTGTTGCTGGTCGTCACTTTTGTATTTGTATCTCGAAAACGCAACGTGTTAGGCAGAAAAACTGAATTACAAAAATATACAGTGTTATCGATTCAGTACAAAAAAGATTCCTCTTTGACATAAATGTGAAAAAAAGAATGGTTAAAACATGCATTTGGTTTTTGTGGTTTCACTTAAACGTTCCGGATTCACGTTCCTGTGACGTCACGAAAATTGAGCGGAAGGAAAAATAATAATCTTCCGGGTAAAACATAACACCGAAATGTTAAATAAAATTCATAGATTGTTGCAGCTTCGTATTTTTATTTATTTATTGTTTTCAATCTCAGATCATTTTCTCCTTTCAGAGCGTAAAAAATCACAGAAAAACGAACGCGCGTTTTAGTGCTTTCTTTACTTAAAATTAATCATTCAAAAAAATTAAAAGCCATTTTATTGTTAGCGTACAATCCTTCGACTATTTCAGCACAAGATAAGAAATTATGGTTAAAACGAAATTTCTTCATCCTTGCAGCAGAAATTAAAAAAATTCCTTTTTGTGTGTGTGTTTGAGTGTGTAGTTTAGCAGCGCGGTGCTCTTATTTTTACCATTTTCAATAAATAATAGTTTGTGTAAAATGCACGGGCGCCCACAGCCATAGAGGGTGAGGGGGTTAATTCAATCAAAGTTCTCAGAGAAAGAAAAAAAATAGCGAAATCAGGCTATTTCCAGAAAGTTATTCAAAAGTATTACGCAGAAGAAGTTAAACACCAAACAGTTTTTATATAGCGCCTTTATGATTTTAATTGAATTTAGGTATAATTCGCTGTTTTTTTTTTTTTTTTTTAAATAGTTGCCAATTTTTTCAATCTATGGAACTTGCTACCGATTTAGCTGCAAGTTAGGGAAGTTTGAGGAGATAATAGTTTTGATTAATACATTAATCAATGTGTGTGTGCGTGAAAAAATAGCTTTTCTCACATAGCAAAATACCAAACTTATTATCATAAAGTAATGAGACTGGTTTCTGAAAATGGTGTTTAAAAATAAAACAATTAAGCTTTTTTTTTTTTAATCTTTACATTTATTACGCGCATTCTAAAAGAAAAAAATCGTGAAAACTAAATCTTAAGGTTGCAGATTCGGTTAAAAAGCCGGAGTCTCCTATCGAAATCGGAAAAATTCGCAACTTCAGAGCTCGAATACGCTACTTGCGGTGATTTATAAAATTGCCGAAAAAGGTAAAACATTGCATTCCACCTGTTCCATTTTGGGCAAAACAAGCAGCTTGTTATGTGTATTTTTTTATTTGCATGATTCATCATTTGGAAACGGCATCCGCAACAGCGTAACATCAAAAATATCTGCTAAAAAACTGAGTACACATTTTATTTATCTTGTTCTGAGTGAATTTAAATAAATATTAGTTTTTCATTTCGACGAAAAAAAAGCGGACTTAACATTGGCTGGACACTAACACCATGCTGAAAAATTACAGCTTTTTCCTTAACCTAATTCCAAATAAATGATTTAAATAACCTTATTACTACAGCATCTAACTGAAATGGAGAGTTTGCAAATAAATATTCTTGGAAATATTTATCGCTGAGCGGACTGAAAAATCCAGAAAGAACGTTAAATTTTAACAATAAAAAGTAAAAGCTTGGAATTTTAGGATTATTATTTTAGTATTGTGTGAAAGAATAAAACGTATCTTGACGAGATTTCGCTTATCAGTTAAATATTTCCATGACGAATGAATTAAATGCGTGAAGATTTAAAATAGAACCTGCCACTACATAACATATCTCAGAGCATTTTTTAGATGATTTACACAGCATAGCATGATGGAATTTTACCATTTAATTGAAAAATAGAAACATATGAAACAGCGAGAATTAAAATAAATCGATTCGAAGAAATAACTCAATTACATAAATAAAACAATTTGCTCCAGCTAAAGAAAACAATGAAATATCATCTTCCTCTTTTGATATTCAATCATATGGTCATAGAAATAAATTATCTGACAGTCTTACGGTCACGTATGTGCATTATGGGACCAAAATGTCATCAAATGCCGAAAATGTCACGAAACTGGACATAAGTAAAAATGAACAGAAAAAAACAGTACAAAATGAAACTGTCGTTCGAAGTGAACCAAAAATTTATGAATATCGAATTCAACATCGTGAAAATGGCTGCTTCAGAACAATTTACTATGTGTTTTGCATTAATTTCTTAATTTCGTAATACTTTTTGATTCCTCATCTCTTTTCACATGGGTTAGAATAACCAAAAGACTTTTAAAAAACTTTTCAAAAGAATGAAGAACAAAAAAATCATACATACGAACAAAAATTTCTGTCATTTACTAAACTTAGAAGCAATTTATACGTTCTAGCGCGCGTTTGTTTTACCTTCTTCATCCGCCATTATACAGTGACTGCAGCGTCTCCTATAGTTTGTTGGAGTTGCGAATGAGTAACTATTCCGATAAGTAGCAGAGTTTGTGCACGCAGTGCCATTGCCTGGTGTAGTTAGAAACTGAGAACTAGCATATTAAGTTAAAGTATATTTATTCTTATACTCAAGAATTAACGTAAAATAAAAGTATTTACAGAACATGTTAAACAGACAAAATCAACACATAGAATCACCCGCACATAGATACAGTCGACTGCTTAAATACCTTCTTAAGCTACGGAAATTTGCATACGGTTAAGCAAACGAAACAGTTAATACATTACGACAGAATAAAATTAAAATTCCAACAGTAACTCTGAAAATTGTTAAGTCAGCTGAATCTGTGTGAGTGAATCATTAAGTTTCAGTCATTTTGTCGGTTTTCTGCTTCTTGTCAGAGTGTTAGAGGTTTTTGTGATCAGATTCAGACAGATAGGCCTGCCCATATTTGATATAAATAACCTCTAAATCCTGATGGTGAAAAAGGGATGATAAGCTGTTAGAATACGAAGGTCGGTTTTTCTACGGAAATTCTCTCAAACAAAAAGTATATCAGTTTGTTTCACTGTCTACAGAAAACAGTCCATTCCTCGGGATCAGCAGTACCTACAAAAAATATCTAAGGCCATGTATTTACAAAAAAAAGAAGAAGTTTTGTAAGAAGGTAATAGCAAAATTAAAAAGTTTTAAGGGTCCTCGGTTGTTCTTAAAAAGCAGAAGTTTGGAAAGAGAGCAAAAACTTTGTTTTCAGTACAATTTTTGACGTCAATGAACAAATGATGCATAGAAATTTAAGAAAGCATTAAAAAATTGACGAACTTAAGTTTTCATATGGATCCAGACTTATAAAAAATTCTATTAATTACATATATTTGCTTAAATTACACTAATAATAATATATGTAGTAGAGAAGCGAGAAGAAAAACTTAATGGAAATATTTATACTTCAAAAATATTGATGAAGTATAAGTGCAAGTGAGAATTAAGGAAGAACTAATGGGACTTAGAGATTATTTTTTAGAGCGATTTTAAGGTAATATAAATAGAAGTTTATGTATTTATTTATTTATTTTAAAGGGTTTTTTTTTCTCTCTCCAAAATAGTATTCGAAACTTAATTTTTGTTTTACTAACCAAAAATTTATTACTTCAAACTGTCATTTATCGCAGGAATTCCTTTTTAATTATTACTAAGGTGCAGTGCACTTATTTTAATTTCATTATAATTAATGGGAAATTAAATTTTCGACTATCAGGCAGAAGACAAATTAAATGCCTCTAGCAAAACTGACTAGAATATATTTTTTTCTGTTTGATATGAAATAAAGTCAAAATTTTATTTCTGCATTAGACATGATTATAAACTAAGGAAAATAAATGACAGCCGTTTGACAAAAATTCTTTAGATGAAACTTATCTTCGTGTCATTTCTTAGACGAACTGTTTTGTCATTTGTAGTGTATCTGAAAGATGTTCGTTTTTTAAGACGATATCAGTTGTCGTTACAGAAGGTTTAAATTCGTGTACTCATTGAAGAACAGCTTGTTCACACATTTCTTTTAAAAGTAGTGTTTAAATTACCGTAATTGTAACAAAATTACTTATTTTTACTTCACTTCTGATATTCATACTACAAGGGGTAGATTTCATTGAAGGAGAAAAGAAAACAAATGATGGCATTGAAAACAGGAAAAAATCTCTTCAGACAAGTTTGTTTCGAAAACAGATTGAGACGTGCTTCGAAATTGGCGAAGAATTTTAGATACTTTCCAAAAAACATTGCTTTCCACTTCCTCACTTTGTAAGCCTCAGTCATAAATCTTTCAAGTTGTTTTCTTATAAGGCGACGGACAGTTTTTCGCCATGCTAGGTCTCCTGTTTCAAAACCAACTACAGCAAAAACTACTTAAAAAAGAGCAAGAAAAAAGTGTCAGTTCGAATTCGGAGCTCTCTCATACTCTGGACGAATTATCTTTACTGATATAAATAGGAATGTGTCGAAAGAATTTTCAAACGTATTAGTTCAATGTTTAGTTTGAAAATTAGATCAACAAACTGTCAGTTTTAATAAGTATAAAACTTTAAGATAATTTCATCTTATTAAACTCATCGATTGATGCACAAACTACCCTGCAAAGAATCCAACTATGTTAGATTTAAGTTTAATTTCATGACCTTTGAAAAACATGGACACTTTTATATCTACTTCAGAGCCAGAACAGCGTAAGTCAAATTTCCGCTACTTAACAGGAAAGGGGGGGAGGGGACTTTTTCTGGCGCATGCAAAGGAAGGGACGTGCACTCTTTCAACCGTGGTAAAAAAATAAAAAGGATTTTTTTTTTTTTTTTTTTTGATTTCGTTCACATAGCATTATGCGGAATCGGCTTATTCGGAATATACAGTCACGATTATTAAAAAGCAATTTTTTTTTTTTTTTGGCACCATGGCTGTTCAGTGAACTAACGGAAGAAGTTAGGAATGAGAAGAACTTCAAAAAATATAAACAAGAGGTCAATGAATATATATCTGGTGTACAAATAAGTTTTAAAGGATTTTCAAGAGATGGGGTCAGTGGTATTAAATCGAAGGGGACAATGTTGCAACTAACTTCGTTTCATAACCTTATCGTTAGGCTTTCATTTTCAGTATGTGACATTTCACTGAAGTGCAAACTACATAGTTTTTGTGTGCTCTGAATATGTCAACTTTTGTGCCAACAAAACACAATTTACGGGAAAGTTCACTTTTCTGCTTCCATTTGAAAAAAAGTGCGGCTGAAGACAATCGAAGGCTGCAAGAAACTTACAGGGAACGTGCTTCATCGCTTTCCACATGCGAGTTTTGGTATAGACGCTTTAGAAGTGGTGATTTTTATATCAATGACAAAGAGCACGAAGAGACATCCAAAAAAGTTTAAAGATGCTGATTTGGAGGCTCTATTGGACGAAGATTGGTACCAAACAACTTTACCGAACTCAATTGATGAGTTTGAGCCAAATACTGCGGGAAAAATGACCAAAATATAAGGAGAGACACAACAAGGTAATTTCACAAGATGAAACCACTCGGCCACATGTTGCTCCGCCGGTCAAACCATACCTCAAGACCATAAAACTGGCAGTCCTACCCCACCCGCTATACAGTCCAGACATTGTCCCTTCCGATTACTATTTGTTTACGTCGATGACACATACTCTTGAGGATCAGCACTTCTGCTCTTTTGAAGAGGTCCAAAATTGGATCGATTTTTGGATTGCACCAAACGACGCATCGTTTTTCGAGTAGGCATCAGAAAATTGCCAGAAAGATGCGAAAAGGTAGTGGTCAACGATGGACAATACTTCAAAAATTAAACATGAAACCATGTTTTCACAAAAAAACGTCAAACTTGTAAAAAAAAAAATCCTTTAAAACTCATTTGCACACCAGATACAAAAAAAATAACATGCAATCAATAATAAACTTTTTGCTGATAAAATATACTGACTGGCCAACTGGGGGAGGGAGGGGGTTGTATTGTGATTTTATAATATAAAATGTTCAATGCGAGTTATAATGTTAATTTTCATTTTGTAGTCAAACAAATTATTGTTTTATGTGAAATATTTACTACATGTGTACATTATGATTTTTTAATGTAAATATTATATAGTTTAATACATATTTGTGTTTATACGACAAATTTTAGATTTAATAACACTGCGAACAGTGCCTTTGGAGCTTATTAGTGTTGACTTACGAATAACCCATGTTGAACTACAATCTAGAATTTCCTAATGTTTGTGATTGTCTTTTGTAATTTATGTTGTAGCAGTAAATTTATTTTATTTTGCTTACTTTTTGTTATATATGTGTATGTTTTTGTTAAAAAATCTTATCTTATCTTACAAAGTCAGATAAAAATGTAAGTTCACGTTTTACACCTTGCGCGTGAAATAAGAAATACATTCGATTCTCAACTCCACTTAAAACGTAGGGGTAGATGTCTTTCATGAACTCCATTCGTAGTGTGCTAACTGGTTTTCTAGTTGGCGTAGTGGTTAGACGTTAGCCTCTTACGCCTTTTGTCGACCTGTTTTGAACACAAGTATCAAGCGGTAGTTGGTGGTATTCTGAACACAATTAAATACTTTATGTTGAGAGCATAGTTTTACTCATTTCTGTGAAGGTTTTTATTTAAAAATTTCACAATTAAAAGAAAACTCCTCACCTAAAAATTACGAACTACTTTGGCCCAGATTAAAAACTCGAAACAAACCGTCAAAAAGACTTGTAAAAGAAAAGAAAAGCTGAAAGAAGAACTCTTAACAGGAAAAACACAAGAAAAAACCAGGAATTCTCAGCAACCAACGGAATAAGAGGGCGATTACAGACTCAACTCCTCAAGGCTCCGTTACATGGCGTTTATTATGGAAGAACTAAACCTTGCAGGAAGTTTAGAAAACGTTGACCTAGTTGCATCTACTTTTTACAAATTTCGTTAAATTTGTTAGAAAGTTTGGAATTTTATTATCGCAGAATGAAATGAGCTCATGTTTCAAGGGTCTGTTTATGCGAGAAAAGAAGGAGGTAATGTTGAGAATATGAAACAGGTCAAAAGGTTTTGGAGGTGATCGAAAACTTAAGATTCTTTGTTTTAAGAAAGGTATTATCCCCATGAAAGTGTTAAACCTCCAAAACAGATGAAAACAGGACTGTTCTGTTTGGTAATTTCTGAAACAATAAATAGGCATGCACACGCATTTTTTAGAAACTTTAATTTTCCTTAAAACAAAAACGTGTGACTCAAACTTCTTGTAAAATGTATTTTTCTTTCGAAGAAATAGTTTTCCCTATGAACACACGCCTTTCTTTGGTTCTAGTTAGTTCTAGTATGGTTTTAAATAGGGGAAACTACTTTGGACCAAAGTAATATAAACGTAAGGGTAACATTGGCCCAAATGAAAAACAATTGAAAATGGTAATATTTCTTTGAAACAAAGTGTTCAGTAGACAAAAATTAAATTAAGAAAACTCAGGATGCGTAAAAAAGGTTTCCACAGCTTGGAAATATGAATAACTACAAAATTATTGAGAAAAAATTAGAAAAATTTTCAAAATCTGGGCCAAATTAGCCTGCATTTACGGTATTGTTTTAAAAAACATTCTAATGGGCAACCGATAATGATACCAGTATTTGATTACTTCTTCAAACTCTAGTCTCTGTTAGATTTGAATGCCAACTTACAGCCATTGAAACAGACTTGTGTTCCTCTTAGTAGCACTATAAAATGCAATTAATTTGCTAAAAATGGAATTTTAATAAGTAAGAAAGGTATCTAACACTTTCTAAAACGACATAAAAGTTGTAAGAAGCAAACCACTTCGGGAAATTAACGAGCTTCGTATCAACAAAATTTGCTGTATAATTGTATAAACGTGTAGAAGTATGTTTTTTGTCCATAATTAGAATTAATTCTATTCTATTCTTAGGCAACAGTTTCATTCACAATCCATGCAAAAAAACAGTAGAATAAAAAAAAATGAATTCATTAAGAACTCTTAATAAATGTTCCACTATAAAAACTCGAGTCTTTTTATGTAACTTAAGCAGAAAAATACCATTATTTAATTTAGGAACGAGAATAAAGATATATTTCCACGAAAAAAAGACCTTTATGTGTAAAAACCAGTAAATTAGATACATAATTAAACATACTTTAAGAACTTAGCTTCCTACCCATGATTTTGTTTCATTTTGACAAACTAAAGCGACATTTAATTAAGTGCTTTAATTCCATTAATAATAAAAGACGTAATGCCTAAAATTTGCTTCCAAAGAAATGCTGAGTACATCTCCTGAAATAAGACTTGAAAAAACGTTATTTTTTAAGCTTATAAGTGCATGTAGATAGCAGTAATAATTAAATATTTATTCAACTGCTATTAAAAGTTAAAGTTCTTAAATTTTACCTCTATACAGATGTCAATCGTATAACTCGGTTAGTTCGTTCCGTATAGTATCGAAACCGTGTTATACGAGACTTTTTCAAAACGAACTTTTTACACTAATTAATCATAAACATAGTAAAAATCATGTCAATATGTATCGTGTTGTATCGAAACCGTGTTTCGTGTTGTATCGAAACTGTGTTGTACGAGACTTAGAAATAATGTCAATCAAGGGATGTGTACCGTGTCATATCGAAACCAAGTTTCATAAAAACAAAAAACAAAAACTTATTAGAGTTATAATCAAACATTAACAGAATGTATTAAACAAAAATGAAATTCTATCTTGTTTAAACAAAACTTTCGTGTTATATCAAAGCCATGAAGTATGAAATTCCAGTGTCATACCGGTGTAATATCAAAACCGTGTTATAATAATCGCAAATTCGGTACCGTGTTGCGCCAGTACTGTGTTATACGACGGTCACCTGTAGTCAGGAAACTTTAAGTTTCCTATTAAAAGCAACACATGCGTTTAAATTGAAAGAGGTGGGATACATATCACTGATGAATTATGAAGAAACCCTTAAGCCATTAGATAAACAAATTTACATAAAGTATGTTGGACATTTTGTTAAAAAAAGGACATGATTTCGAAATACAGTAGAAGATCTTTAGTTCAAACTAATTGGGACGCGGGGAGTTTGGACAATCAAATCGCTTACATATCAGAAGATATAACGATTCACATATCATGTAAAACATAACATCTGGAACGTGGCTAAAAAGAATCAGAATTGTTACATAAAAGAGAAAAATGCTTTGCAATGTGAAATATTTTGTATTTAACTAATAGTAAACATGGAGTATAAACAGTATTAATATAGAAATTTAGTGACACAATTTAATTAATTTTGTTTTTAGCTGAATGTTATTTCATCTCTGTAGAGTCATTCCACGTCAACTCACATAATTTTTCATATCGTTCCCACTCGACCATCCCCGATTTCGATGATAATTTATACAGATATAGAGATGCCTTTGAAACTAACCTATGCAAATTTACAGCTTCCTAGACCCACAACCTGAGTATCCAGGACCTCCGAAAAATGTGAACCAAAATGACGGATCAGTTTTTTGTGCCAAATTGCCACGTTTAGACTAAGTTTACAGAAACTTTTATCGCACTGGAAGTCTGAAATTTAAGGCGCTTAAAGTACGTTTGTCCGTTAATATATTCAAGTATTTTCGTGAATTTGAGCCCGTTAGATTCTCTGTAGCAGCGTGAACTTGTAAAAAATTGATGGGGAAATTTTTTCCTGGAATTTAAGTTGTCATAAAATCTAAACAAAACTTATTCAAAAAGCTCATGCTCTAAGATTCAATTGTAAAAAAACTTGTTTTCAATGGGTCACAACTGCAGAACTTAAATGTCTGTTTTCTAAAAGGTATTGACATCAAAAGTGGCTATCAAAACCGTTCAAGTGAAAAATGGCCTATTTTCAAAGCGCTATAGCTCAAGTTTGTAACCTCGCATCTTCTTTTCGTTAAAACCATTTTTAAAAAAAAAGGAACAAATTTTTTCCTTTCAAAATAAGTTTTTTTTCGATGGTGTTCTTCCGTTAACAATAAAAAATGAGTTTAAAATTCGGACAGTCGTAACGAATTGCAATGTTTATGAGCAGGTTGCGGAAATTTTATCTCACTGGAAGCCTAAAATTTTAGGGGCTTAAAGTACTTTCGGTTGTCAATACTTTCTTGTATTTTTATGAATTTTAACTTTTATGTGGCACGCGTGCAAAGTCGCAAGAAAAATGCAGTGGAGAAACTTTTTTCTGGATTTTAAAATATCAACTCTGAACAAAAATGATTCAAAAGCTATTACTTTGTAATTCTATTGTCAGTATATATGTTTTTTAATGGATTATAGTTGTAGAGTGTAAATATTGATTTTCTAAAAGATATTGGCATCAAAAGTGGCTGTTAAAATCGTTCACATAAAAAATAGCCTATTTTAATGCACTGTAGGTCAAGTTTGTCATCTTGCATCTTCTTTTCGTTAGTACCATTAGAAACAACATATTTTTTCCTGTAAAAATAGCTTTTCTTTACGATGGTGTTCTTTCAGATAAGCGTAAAAAAATGAGCTTGAAATACTACTTGTTGTTAGCGAGAAAATCTCGTTCTACAACGAATAAAGAATGGTGAATGCCGTGGAAACCGACTTATAATGATTTTGCAACTGTTATAAGTCAGAAATGGTTTTTTATTTATCTTTTAAAAATATACTTTGCAAATGAAATGTGATAGAAAAAGAAAATTATCTTGTTCTGTCTGATGTACTTATCAGTCCAGAACAGGATATTTTTCTGTTTACATCATATTTAATTTGCAAAGGAACTTTTTAAAAGGTAATTAAAAAATTATTTTTGACTATTAACAGTTTCAAAATCCCTATTAGTCGGTGTCCACGGCGTAATTTTTGAATCAGGTTAAGTATTCCCTGATATTGATTGAAAGAATAAAACACCGATGAAGTTAAATAAATTTAATGTAATGTGGAGCTCACAAATCATCCAGACGGTATTAATTTTGCACTGTTTTAAGCTATATTCTTTGATGTTTTGAGAATTTCATATGTGCAAATACAAATAAAGTTGAGTTCATTTATACAATCAAATATGCTAAACATATGTACAAAGTGATGTATCATAAGCATAAGCTGTCTCTAGAAAAAAAAGGTTTTCGTTGAAATCAAGAATCTTTGTGAAACAAATTACTATCGCAAAATAATTTTCTCAGCACATTTTCCTATTCCTATGAAAAACCACAAGTTGTGTACATTTGAAATACATCTAAACAGAAATACTAGACTTTCTCGAATAAAACTGGCGACCTTGGAAAATAAATAAATGAATGCTTTAAATTTAAATGTGATGTAAAATTCAATTATTTAAAATAAGAAAGAGCATTTTCACAAAGTAACCTTTTAATCGACAAGGGAAATTATGAGATGACAATTAAAAAATGCATTTGTATCGTATCTATTTATAATATTTTTAGGACAAAATTACTTTTAAATAAAAAAAAAATTCGCCTTTAAAAAACACCTAGGTACTAAAAAACAAAAAATAACCGATTACACTTACATACTATTTCCTATCGAAACCTAGAAATGAAATTTATTTTACAATTCCAGTACAAAAATCAACTACACTAAACATCCATTTATAAAACAAAAACTGATTTTAATTACTTTAGCATGAATTATTTTAAATACCTAACTCATTTTATACGATCTCTTAATTTTCAATAACCTTTTGAAATCTGGGGCTCTTATAAACTACTACCTAACGTAACTGAATAGGTTTAGTTTTAAAGAATTTTTTCGTGTTTAGATAAATTAGTGTTTAATTCAGAATTCGGTGACTTGTCAGTTACGTTACGTAGTAATTATAGGAGGCCAAGAGAATGGAAATTGATTCGCTGTTCATAGACACAACAAGGTAAATACGCCACATTTACTAATAATAAAGCTGGAAGTCTGTCTGTCAGGATCTCTGTCTGTTCGGATCTCTCTGTCTGTCAGGATCTCTGTGACGTGCCCAGCAGCTAGATCGTTCGGCCAATTTTCAGGAAATTTGGCACGAAGTTATTTTGTACCATACTGTGTGCACCTCGAAGCGATTTTTCAAAAATTGGATGTGGTTCTTTTTCTATTCCAATTTTAAGAAAATAATTATCATAAGATGGACGAGTAAATTACGAAATTATCATAACGTGGAACCGTAACTTGGGCACAAGCCAATTGGCGAGATACGAAATCATCCTAACGTAGAACCGTAACATGGGTACAAGTCAACTGGCGAGAAAATTCACCATACATTACTTTTAAATATACAGGCGAACCAAAAGACCTTTTAATTTTTCTATTATGGGCAAAGCCGTGCTGGTACCACTGGTTTAAAATAATTTTAAATTTTCATTCTTTGCTTTGCTTTTGTGATAAATTGGGAATTGAGATGGTCGTCAAGTTTTGGCGTGTGTAATTTTGTTTTTGTTAGGAAGATTGTTTCCTCGTCAAGCATGGGGAGGGATCAGAATTATACGAAAGATATAGAAGAAAGTTTCGTGATGGCCACAACATACTAGTTTTTTAGTGTAGCGAATCTGGAATTTTGTGAGAAAAACCGTCGACAACTACATACAGAGGTATTTTTATGCTAAAAAAATTTATAGGCTATACCAGGTTTGTTGAGACAAAATTTAAGAAGTGCAAGAAGAGATGATAAGACGCAAAAATCATACAGCACTGTTGACGCAATACATGAACGTAAAGCCAAAAACTGAAGGATGCGAAACAGGTCACAAGTTTAAAACACAAAGACGATTTTAAACAACATTTTTGTTTTTCAGAAAAGTTTAAATGGTTGTTGAAATTTTCTGTAATTACATATGTCTCAATAACAACGCACCGATCGTCACAATAACAAGCGATTCTAACGAAATTTAATCGACTGTTACATTGTCATTGCGACGCATGTATATTACTCTTCTCCTACGTAACGTTATCTTTCAAGTCACATTTTATCGTAATGCAATTTGTGTACAATCCCCATGCTCTTCATCTCTGAATTACTGAACTTTTTGAACGACGATATATTTCCTATCACCACTATCCATAAAAGAAGACACGAAGTTAGAAATTTAAATTAAAATAAAAAATAAGTGAATAAAAAAGAAATAAGGATTTTTTTCCCTTAAAAATATGAAGACAGAAAATGATGACTTAATAATAAACTAGGAAGCGATAAACGTGTTAAAATGAAAAAGAAAGAAAAAGAAAATTAGTCGCTTTGTATAAAAATAACGAGTTAACAGATGCAATGAATTCATTCATAAAATTATTTTTTTCCTAAAGCTTGAAATTAATTGAAAACAGGATGGATGTGTTATATGAAACAAAAAGGGAGAAACAGAAATTTCCATCTTATCAAATGTAAAGGGGGGAGGGGAGGGGAACCCGAGGATTGAAACTCTTCAAAAATAATGGATTTATTTTTAAGATACATTTTTCTGCTATTGGTCTCGACTCATTAAATGGGATTGCCGGGAAATGTAAGCGCTTTAAATGTAATTTATTTGTAAGAAAGAAATAACGAATTTCATTTGAATGCGTAATCAAAGAAAAAAATATTTGAGACGACGTGCGTACACAGATGGTATTTAATATGCTCATTATCAGTTTTTTTAATCAATAATTATCATTGCAAGCTGCAACAGTTTCGATGTCTTTTCCCTGCAATTTAATTGATTTAGTTGAGAAAGTCAATGATAAAAAGAAATTCAAACGGATAAGCTTCATTCACGAACAACAAACTTACGAACGGTGAAAATCGGTCATTAAAAAATCTGTAAAATCCCTCAGGGTATCTTTGAGTCAGTTCGAGTAACTTTGCTCCAATTCATAATTTTCAGTTTAATTGATTTATAAAAAAATATACATAAAAACTAGAATTCCAAGTGCTCCGTTATTCTGCCGAAGTAATAAAATAAGATTTCTGCTCTTTAGAATTTTAAAATATACTACACTAAAAAAAATATAAAGAGGCGAAAAGTTATCTAACTAACTTACTGACTTTATTACAACTTGAATGATTCTACTTTAAAGTTAGACAAACGTGAGTATCACTGCTTCTCATTAAAACGTATAAATGTTTGGTACAGTGGCAGTCAAAACCTTTTGCATATCACGACCTTTTTTTGGTCAATGGAACAACTCGCGATTCCAAACGCATACCTACTTCGCCTCCCCCCCTTTATACATGCATAAACACTTATATACACTACATATATATATTGTTACAGATCCGGTGCGACTTCCAACTTTCTTGAAATGACGACACAGTTCTTGAGAAAACACAGGAGATTTATTTACACTATGCACGGGAAAGATCGTTAACAACTGCTAAATTAATCATCAGCAATTAAGCAAATATCAATCAACACCGTAATCTCAACGGTTACACACGTATTTACATCCAAATAAGCAAAAATACAGCTCAAAAGGCTTCACAAAACAGAGCAATCGAGACTGACTTTTTATCATGCGGCACGGCTATTTATAGACATCGAAAAGAGCTCTCATATATTCCAGAAAATCGTAGACGGTCCTACCTCTACCTTATTTCTTTCCATTCACAAATTTTATCATTCAGAAATGAGGGGAACGTATACTTCAGCCGAATGTACGGGGGCTGAATATTCATTACAAGAAATTATTTACAGGTTACGTTACTACAATAATTTTAGATGAAAGACAATTTAATAAACGACAAATTAATCACAAAAATAATTACTATGTACGGAATTTGTAACATTATATACACACACACTAAGAAACATGAACATAAACTGCATTTTAAACCTGTACAGTTCAAACTAAATTGAATCAAGCTTCACTACCCAGTTTAATAGTTTTTTAGGCATTTCGCCTGCAGCACTCACGAAACATCTCTTGGTTTTTCCCTATCCTCGGGAAGTAGCCCCGTGATGAGAACTCAGGGTGTTTTGGGATTTTGATTCAATTTTACGTTCCTTCTTGTTCTATTGCTATTATATTATATATATATATATATATATATATATATATATATATATATATATATATATATATATATATATATATATATATATATGCAATTATTTCATAGGAATTTGACTGACGTGTCGCTCTGAGAACACTGATAAGATTGGTGCGTTACGATGGGCCGTTGATGATGAGTTTTTTTTTTTTTTTTTTCCCCTGCAGAACCGACATTGAGTTTTGTTCAATTACTCTCTTTATTTTTCGATGTAACAATCAGAATTGAGGTCTCTTAAAACACGCTGTGATAAAACAGACGTTCTAGACTTCCATCTATTCATGAAATAACTTCAAAGTTTGATTCTTTACTACAAAATAGCAAAAATAACAATTTCGTTTTAAATTTTTTTAGATTTAAAATCTGAATTATTATCTATTCTCACCCAAATTTAAACTCTCATTTTTTACTTTAAAAAGGAAAAAAGGGTTTGAAACATTAATATACTAAACATCTTAGTCAAAACTATCATCCATTCATCTGTATTTACTCCTATATCTGACTGAGAATATTCTTTTAATAAAAATCCCTGATTTTAATGGGATAGAAGTGAATTCGTCCTTAATCCAGCAAACATTCCTAATCTGAAATTCTACTCCGGCATTATATGACGAATAGAATATTTCGACACTTAGTAAATTCGATACTTAATTTATTGGAATTTGATCCAAACTAAATGTGAAATTCAGGTTGAATCAACAATTCTGGTAATAAATATTGGACGGAATTCGGATTTATCACGGCAGAGTTTAATCAATAATGCAGCCATGATTTGAAAAGGTCATTCATTCCTTGGTGTCAGCCTTAAACATTATTATTAGTAGTATAAATAGTTTACTTTTACCGACATTATTAATTAAAGACTTTTTTTCTCCAAAATAAGATCAAAGAGTTTAATGCGTGACTTGAAACCACCTCAGAGGTAAAAATAATTTTAATAACGTCATCAACACATAGCTTACACCATAAAAATTGCACATGAGTCATTCCACGTTAACTCATCTAATTTTTCAAACCGTCCCCGCTCGATCATCTTCGATTTAGATGAAACTTTTATAGAGGTGTAGAGATGTCTCTGAAACTAACCTACGCAAATGTTCAGCTTCCTAGATCCAAATTGTGAGGATCAAGGACCTCCGAAAAATGTGATCCGAAATGGCGGATCAGCTTCTTGTGTCAAAGTGCCAAATTCAGACTAAGTTTACAAAAAAAATTATTACGCTGGAAGCCTGAAATTTTAGGCACCTATAGTACAATTGGCCATTAATACATTCAAGTATTTTTGTGAATATAAGCTCGTTAGATTTTGTGTAGCATGCGCGTAAACTTGTGAAAGAGTGCGATATGGGAAATTTTTCCTAGGTTTTAGGTTGTCATATAATTTCTGAACAAAAATAATTCAAAAGCTCGTGCTTCGTGATTATATTGTAAAATACTTGTTTTTAATGGGTTACAGTTTTAGAACTTAAATATGTATTTTCTAAAAGTTATTGTCATCCAAAGTGGCTATCAAAACCGTTCAAGTGAAAAATCGCCTATTTTCAAAGCGCTATAGCTCAAGTTTGTCACCTCGCATCTTCTTTTCGTTGAAAACATTAGAAAGAGCTGATTTTTTCCTTTCAAGATAAGTGTTTCTCGATAGTGTTCTTTCGTTTAAGGGTGAAAAATTTAGCTCGAAATTCTGTCTCTCGTCCAAATGCCATGTTTAAGAGCAGGTTGTGGAAATTTTTATAACACTGGAACCATAAAATTTTAAGAGCTTAAAATACTTTTGGTTTTCAATGTGTTCTAGTATTTTAATGAATTTGAGTTCTTTAACTTTTGTGTAGCACGCACACAAAGTCGCAAGAAAAACGCAGAGGAGAAACTTTTTTCTGGACGCATCTGTCGATGGCATCACAAATGATGAAATGCCACTCACTGATTCCATTCACAATGTACAATATTTAATTCGCATCTTTACTCACGTGTACTGGCAACGATATGGTTGATAGCAAGCGCGATATAGAGCGCAATTTTAATTCACTTCTTAATTACCATAACGTGGAAACGTGATAGACAGACGCGCGAAAGTACATCATTTGTGACGTCATACAGACCACGCCTTATTTTCAAAATCGGACATTTTAAAAATCAATTAAAAATTTAGTGCTGGGAAAAATGAAAGGTTTATCTCGCTCCATGTTATTATTTTTTTACTTATTCTATCAATTTAAGTGACTAAAAGTAATACTTTTGACTGAAGGAAACAACTCCTTTGCACCTTAGAAAGTAATGCAGCTATATGTGAAGATATTGTAGTTAGACGCTTCAATTATAGTTGTTTTTTTTTAAATCAAATCGAGCTGTAAGTTTGAGCAAAGATGATTATGCAAAAACTGCAAAACGCTATCCATCGGAATTTATAAAAATCTTAAATTTAATTGACCATATCACGTTTGTCTGTTCAATAAAATTGAACTCACAACTTTCCTAAAATAGTTTCATAAAATATTGCAGGAAACAAACATCAATCAAAATTCACCATCAAAGAACTTATTTTCTGTAGTATTTTATCGGATTTTAGGCTATTCAAAACTTGTAACAACGCTTAATGTTCCATAGTAAGTTTTCAATTTAAAGCATTCCGTCTTTTCCGTTAAAAATTCTCGATGAAATGCTTAATCTTTCGTGTTTCGAAAATAATTTTCATTTGAAAAAAGGCCATTAAATTTCTGAGCGGAAATCATTACGCGACGCTTTTCTACAGCGCTGTGTATAGTTTAATTACCCAAGATCTTCATGAATTTAAAATTATGACTACTTAATAAAGAATTTCCAAAATTAAATTTATTTTCGAGCTAGAAACAATGCTTTGCGAGTCGAAAATTTATTTCTAGTGTTTGGAAATTGATTCGGAAAAATTAATGGGCTGGTTGGAACTAAGTGTATAAGGATAAGTATTCGTTGAAATTCTTTAAAGAGGATATTTTTGTCTCTTAATTAAATAAATGCTTCTGAAAGCATTTCACCGAAACGAAAGAAGTGTCTTTCCAATAATTAAATACATTAAAATCTTCAAGCGATAAGTCTTAAAAATGATTATCTAGTGTAATTGCAGATACAAATTTTAATTTAATACTTCATTATGAAGATTTTTGATCACTGCTTTTTCCCTTTTAAGACAAATTTAAGTGTTGTATAAGTAATCAAATTTTATCGTTTATACAGAGTGAGAAATGTAGGAGGTTTTTTTTTTTAGAAATGTTTTGTTTCTTGTGCACAAAAGAAATTATTTCCAGAATAATTTCCAAAACCAGGGCAACAGCAGAATCTACGCATTTTTTTTTTTTCAAATTTATTATACATCGTGCTTATTTGTTCCCACGGAATTAAAACACTAACAAAGCGTCAATTTTTAATATCTTACTAGTGCTTGTTTGGATCAAAAACGCATATCTTCAAATGTATCAAAAACTCATTTTCGTAGGTACTGCAGCTTACCTGCCCACAGGTTGAACCCACAATTGATGTTGCCATTTGCCAAAATCATTGCTCATAAACAAATTCTCCTAGGTGAGGGCCGTCTATTGCTTAGAGCAGGAACTAAAATGGATCGAGCAAGTCCAATCATTGCTTTAGCAAAAGCTACCCAAAGACCCCAAGTCATGTGACTCAACAACGACTAATGGTTGGCACGTTTTGTGTGAACCAGCAAAGAAACCTGATTTCATCCAATGCTTTGCTTTAAAATCCATCACATGACTTGGGGTCTTGGTTTCATGAATGAAAGTCTTCACTCACCGAGATCGTCCGGACATTGGG
Source organism: Uloborus diversus (assembly GCF_026930045.1). Classification (NCBI taxonomy): domain Eukaryota; kingdom Metazoa; phylum Arthropoda; class Arachnida; order Araneae; family Uloboridae; genus Uloborus; species Uloborus diversus. The sequence continues at coordinate 90,540,053 of NC_072735.1, forward strand.
ATAACTTTTTCATATTTCGTGAGCCACTACCGTGCAGTGACAACTTTTCACCCAATGATTTTAGCATTTCGAACAAGAAAAATGAAAATTTAAATTTGAAAATCCAACAGTCTGGACTTAAATCTCGCATCGCACTGGCGCGCCACAAGGTCGTAACCTTTTTTTAACGAAGTGCATTGTTTTTATAATGTAATTTTTGAGTGAATAGTATATTTTTCCTATAGCTGCTGATCAGTAGGCATTTACAATTAATTCTTAAATATGGCGAAATAATATATATTAAACGCATGTATGCTTAGTTGATTGCCACAATACATAATCTTTAATTTATACCTAAATAATTATTACGTAATAAACCAGCTCTAAACGTATATTTTGTTTCTAGTATTAATTATGAGTTCAACACCAGAATTTATTTGCTTTTAGGATTGGAATTCTCAGACCCCACCATTATAGGATTTTTTCCCGAGGATCTAGGAAATTTAGCACTCTATTAATTGGGATAACCTATAAACGAATTTCTTTTTTCAGTTCTTCAAGTGCTCGCGGTTAATGCTCGTATACACATAACTTTTGGTACCCCTTAAAAAGTAGACAGTTTGAAATAGTGACGAAACTCAGGTTAAAATGAAACGATAGACTCATTCTTACACACATAACTGTAAGCAAACACCCGATGTTGCGCGGCACTTTATCTAACTTCAATTGACTGTAAATAAGCTTTTAAGTCGTTTCGCAATCAAGAATTGCGATAGGACCCTACTCGTTCACTGTAAAAAAAAATGTGTTAGGTTACCATTATTAATGGGTGTAACGTTAAACGAATTCTGAAGTGTGTAGTATCATTGTTTTAAAAACTCAAATGGTTGGAGGAACATTAATTACACTATGGTTTTAGTAGACTTCAAAGAGCATGCGTAAAGATCACAATCGGCGCAGAGCAGCTAAACTCTTATGAGCGAAACAAAAACCGGCTATGGTAGCCGAGTGGTAAAACGCTCTGGCTTTGCGACCCGTCTCGTCCGTAGGTCCCGTCTGTGAGATTGGAGTAGTTCTGAGTTCGAGCACCACTCAGGGCATTTCCTCTCTTAGTGAAATAAAATTGTCCTGTTTGTATATTAAAATAAATAATTATTGTGTATTAGAGTAATTGGTGTATATTCGTTGCTAAAAAATTTAGGAACTTGATAAATTGTTCAAGAAAATCACATGAAAGCTTAATTTTTGCTATCAAGTAATATCTCTGTAAGCTTACTGAACATTCTGGTGTAACCTTACTCAGAAATGAGTGAGACGTTATGCTATAGCTACATTACCATGGTGTTACCTTCAACAAGTGATGTGTAACTTTACACCAGTTATATCACTGAAATTCAACTATCAACTATCAAAGGGACCTCTGGCCCCTTTGATAGTTGAATTTGGAAAACTGCGTGCCAGGCTCCTTGCCTTCAGAAGATAACACAATAGGTTTTGGTGCCATCTATGGATAGTTCGAAAATTTAGAACCAGGCCAGGAGCCGAATAACTTTCTGGTCTGGCACCCCCAGAGGTAACGTTTCACTTGGAGGACATTGTGACCACGAGCATATTTAACGTCGCCCAGTCACCATTAATGACGACGGTGGATCTTCGACCAGCGAGGATCGAACCCGAGACCCTCCGGCCCCAAGTTCAATGCCTTACCGATCAGGCCACCACGGTCCATCACTTAAGTTACTCCATAGCAGTGGAGGCAGCTGTTGCCATCGAGTTTATGGAGTAAGGTTACACAAAATGTTTTACAGTGTTGGGCTTCTTGTTTCTACTAATGGCGTTTATCGCAACCATAATTTGACTTCAAGAAGCGAAATTCAAATAAATTCCAGGAATTGGATGTTATGTGTTGAATGCTGTGTTTTGGATACTGTTTTTGCTTGAAAAAGAATGTGTAAAGTCGAGACGGTTGTTTATAAATAAATCGATTCCGTCGAACATGGACGCTTGCCTTATAAGCATAGGAAAACAAAAATCAAAGGACGCGGACGTCATCGAACGACCAAGGGAAAATAATAAAAAATTCATGATTGCTCAATAATGTTGTTTGCTTTGTAAATTCTTAAGAATTCAGAAGAAATACCGTACGAAAAAATACCTCTCAATCGCATTTGTGTGCATATGCAGGAAAACACCGATTCAGGAAATTGACTGGGAAAATGTCAGAAAGGGTTTACCTTTTGAAGACTAAAAAGACGAGATGAAGAAATTTCATTTTAAAAATGTTAATTTTGAAGTTCTTAAGTTTTGACGTAAGAAACGCTGCATAAAAGGCATAATATCGTTGAACAAATTATACTGTCAAAATATTGCCTCTTCTACCAAAGGCTAATCGTTAAAATCGCTTAATTTAAATTCTCTTGCACTTGAAGTTTACGGAGCACACAAATAATTTTAAACGCACTTGTACTTTGCTAAAGGGCAAATCAATCATTTCTGACACATAGTCACTTTTTTTGTAAACGTTTTGTTACACGAAAAAAAATCTTTTATTCTTTATTTTGATGGTACAATGATTGAAAGCCTGTTTTACTTACTCATCAGACTCAACCTTTCATCAAATACATAATAGAACTGTCCGTGTAGTATGCTCTATTTGGTTCGGGTATTAAAAAGATAACGAGCTAACGATGTGTGCCTCACATGACTTCCTTTTACTCCAATTTAATGTCATTTCCTCATTATTGGCAATTTTAATGAGATTCAATAGTTTACTCTCTAAATATCACCAACAATGGCCAAATAGAAACCAGATTTTTAAAAAAAAATCGCCAAATTTGTCGGCAAATTGGCGAAAAAACTTGGCGACCAAAAGACTGGCTATATATCGCCAAGTGTCCGCCAAATTGTAATACCACTTGAACTTACATAGAAAGTAACAATGATTCCCCCCCCCCCAAAAAAGGGGCAAAAGACCACCTTAGAAACACCCAAATGCAACCAAAAAGGGAGGTGCACAACTGGACCACACTAGGACTTTACGTACCAAATTTCAACTTTCTAGGACATATCGTTCTTGAGTTATGCGAGATACATACACATACACATATCCGCATGCACGCACATACATACATACATACATACGTACATACAGACGTCGCGAGAAAACTCGTTGTAATTAACTCGGGAATCGTCAAAATGGATATTTCGCGTGTCTATACGTTCTTAGGCTCTTATCCACGTGTGGTCGAGTCGAAAAAAAACTCAACGTTCATTCGGGGGTGAGCAAAATGTAAATTAAGGTCGATTTTTGAGTGAAAATTTTTTCGCGAATACAATGCTTCGTTTTTTGTAAACGGAAGTAAAAATAAGTAGTATGCTCAGAAGTGAGCTATAAAATTTTAAATTCTAAGACTTTTTTTAATACATTTAAAAGTTGACCTTGCTTCTTGTATCAAACATAGCTTTTCTAAATTACGCAGAAAACATTTCGCTTACATTTTGGAGGAAAAAATATATTCATTAGGGTCTGGTGGGGGAAAGTGGTCAATGGGGTAAAGTGGTCATAATTCAAATAAATGGCTATAGCTTGGAAATTAATGTTCGAATAAATGTGAAAATTTTATTTTAGGGTAGTGCATTTATAAACTATATTTTGAATACAAAATTTTACAACTGGCAAAATTTTATTTGGTTAAAAAAAATATTTTGTGTAAATTTGAAAATTCTTAAAATCTAAACACCTTTTTTAACTTCCTTGGGAAATTTTGTTTGTTAGAATTATGAACAGATTGACTGCACAGGAAGCTTCCTATATGTCTTAAGAACTCTTACTCATTAGCAGTTAGCTGAATCTATTTTGAATAATTTGTTAGAACAATTTAAGTAAGATGGGGTAAAGTGGTCATAATATTAGGCTTAACGAATATTGTTCTTCTAAAGTCACTAAATCTTTAAGTATAAGGCAGATATGAATTAAATATTAATTTCACTTAATATGTATTGTTTTTACAATAAACAGGGTTAAATATACGAGTATAAGCGTATGTATACGCATATACTCGTGTTAGGCACGTATATATACGTATTCACATAAATGCACCAATAAACACGTATTTGGGTACCTGCAAGTATTTTTTATCTATACAGATATACATTCGACTATACACGTATATTCCCGCTTATATGCTCGTATATATACGAACAATTATATACTCAAGGAGACACGTATATACGCGTACGTACTCGAGTACACTTGCATACAAGCATATGATATACATGTATACAGAGTGAGTTTAAACTCTTGGTCAAATTATTAAAAAGTGTTATACTGGAGGATAAGAAGCAAGAATCAAAAGAAACATCCAGAATCAAACTCAAGGCTGACGCGCTACATGCACGCAAAGCCAGAAACTGATGGATGCAAAACATGTCACAAATTTATAACACAAAGACAATTTTACACAACATTTTAGGTTTTAAGAAAATTTTAAAGTTATTGATGAAATTTGCGGCCGGCAGCTGTAATACATGCATCGCAATCACTCTGTTGCAGTTACGAGACTTTTGAAAAACTTTCATCAGTCGCTGCACCTTCGTTGCGATGCGTGTATTAGAACTATTACAGGCCGTAACTTTAAACACCTGCTCTAAATATGTCTTAAAAACTAAAATGTCGGATAAAATTATCTTTGTATAACAAATTTGTGACCTGTTTTGCTAACGTCAGTTTCTGACCTTTTGTGCATGTAGCGCGTCAGCGACTATATGTTCCTCATGATTCTTTGCTTCTTATCCTCCCCTTTCACACCACTTAGATTTTGCAAAAAATCTTGGATTCATTCTGTAAGCATACATGTATATTAGCGGATATACTCGTGGATATACGTGGATACATGTACTGGTGTATACACGTAAATGCACGTATACACGTCTAACAGGTATATAATCGTGTTTGCACGTAAACATACGAATATACTCGTGCTTTCTTATATATTTACGTGAGTAGACACGTACAAACACGCACTGGATATATCCACGAGTTAACTCGTGTATACTCATATAAGTATGTGTGTACACTTATATATGCGTATATACGTCAATGTACACGTATACACTCAGGTATGCACGCATATACTCGAGGTACAAGCGCAAAACACGCATATGATGTTCTTTTCTACGCTTTACTCGCATATACACGTGATACGTATATACTCGTGTAGACACGTATACACTCCTATAGGTAATCACGTATACAATAGTGAGTATATACGTGTATACACTCGTGTATACACGTATATACTTGAGTAGGCATGTGCATGCATCTGATGTATACATGTATCTATTCACATATGAACATGTTTACTCATGTCTACACGACACGTATAGTAGACTCGTGTATACCCGTATATACTCGTACATATACTTGTAACTATAGAAATAACCGAAATATACAAAAATTAGGGTTATTTGTAACGATTTCGCAGTTTTTTTAAACTATGACCACTTTACCCCATGCTATGACCACTTTCCCCCATCCCATGGGGTAAAGTGGTCATAAATACAAAGGGAAATGAAAGTGTTATAAAACTACTTGAATTCAATATTTTTTTCCTGAAGTGCAATGTACCGTGTTCTTTAATAATGCAATGTAAAATAACAACAAAAAAAGTTGAAGTGTTTAAAGAATTTATTGTTTTTATTATCCACCTAAGTTGAAAACCTACGATTTTATGACCACTTTACCCCACCAGACCCTAGTATTAGTTTTTTTTTTTTTTTTTCAGCAACAACTGTCGTGGTGTGGTTTTAAGTTAGAAATACAACATTTAATATCAGCAGCTTGATACTTATTATTCCCTTTTGGCTAAACGCCCAATCGGAAGATAAGAAAAATTTTCTACTCGAATGTCAAAACATATTTCCATAAACACCACTCCTACTCACTCTACGAATTATTAACGCCATTATAAAGAGAAAGCTAACTTTCAGCTATTTTTCGCAGGGAATGCAAATTGCAGTGTTTTTGAACTTAATTATACCAAATAAATTGCCACTTATGTTTTCAAAGGAACTCAATAAACACTTCGCTACACAAGCTTTATGTTTTGTTTTGAATTTTCCTAAGTTTAATTTTTCCCTTGATGTTTTGTTTATCACTAAATGCTAGAGTTTTGCTCTCGTAATGAAAGACAAATTTTTAAATATAATTGAATTGGCAAGTTTTATTTTTTTAAGGGATAATTCATGCTATACATTTTCTAAAAACGAGAAAGATAAGTTTAGCGGTAAAAATGTTAATATACGCATCACGACTAAAGACGAATTTATGGTGAAAGCGTTTTCAGTATTATATTCTTTACATCACTGATGCGTCCTTACACTGCACTGAACACGCTTATTAACTCTGCAATTGAAAAAATTCAGTTAATATTAATATAGAATAGTAAATCTTCCATCAGAATTAAATCACGGAAAAATTTAGTTAGCAGAATTAATCATTATCATACCTTCGACCAATGTAAAATTACGAAAAAAATGCAACTTAGTTTTGAATGACTCTTTTTTCTTGAACCAAATAAACTAAAACTATACTCCGGCAATCTGCAATCTTTCCAATTTCTTCTAGTAGTACGGTAAATAGATCGAAAGGTTATTATGCTAAGTGTTACTGTTTCTTAAGATAAAGAAGTGAGTTTTCCCCTGCTGTCAAACTGAGTGTTAAAATACCTTGCATTGCTGAAAATGTATGATTTAAATATTCAAACTAGAAAATACTTTTCAATACATATAGTCTATGCCAAAAACTGCTGTAAAATGTATTTTCAAAATCTAGCCAACTGCTTGATTAGGACTTACAGAGATTTAATGTCCTTATACATACACAAATATTTATTTTTATTATTTTATTTTGAATCGCTCAAATTTATTTTCAAAATCAAACATACAAGAAACTTCTTCTGACAAGAAAGATATTATTAGTTTCACACTTATAATTGATTGGAAAGATGTAAAAAAAAGCACCGTGATGACCACATCATGTTAATTAAACATGATAAAAAGTTAAGTCTCACTTTAGCCCTAAAAACACGCATAAATTCAGTGAGCGTTTTTCAAGGCGATCCTTCGTAGTCTGCTCATACCGCATTACAGGTCAAAAAATAAAAAAAACTTTGCTTTCTATAATGAACTCTATGCATTTCACTTCACTTAGGCTTTTTTTAATAGCAAAAGCAGTCCTGTGTACTAAAGTTACAACATAAAAAGAAAAAGAAACTCTGGGAAGAGAGTTTGCTATCAGTATAATATCAGTAACTTCCAACTATTTTTGGAACATTGCAAACTTCTTACGACTATACGCTATAAAAAGCACGGACCTTCCTTAATATAAACCTTTCGAAAGACCATTATATTTTCATCGAAAAGTATGTGCTACAATGCGCCTTATTTATTTCTTCTTGAACATTGTTTGAGATAAAATTTGTCAGATAAACGGCAGTATATGAGTTTTCGTCGAGCAGTTTTGAGTATCAAAAATGAGATTTCGGGAGATTTGAAGAAAAGCTTTTTGAATTCAATACTAAGAATAGAGAAATGGAGGTATTAGACTGTTTTTCGTGCTTTTTTCCCAACAGAAACCAAATAGGGAAGATTGTACAGTATAGCTAACGTACAATAGATAAAATTAAAAAACAAAAAAAAATGAAAATGAAAAATTTTCAGTTACGTCCCATTACCTGTCTACGACTGTAGTTCTCTCTCATTGGTTACGCCGCGCCGACCGGCATGATTTCCAGAAGGAACTCCGACTGGCATAAAGCAACAAGGCGAGATCATTGATCCAGGTACTAACCATGTACCGTTATTGGTTATGAATTTAATCAGGTGCACCACATAAGACCCCAAAATAGGGCTTTGGTATATAACTGTACTAAATGTTAGAGTTTGGAGACAACGCAATGACCATCACAATCTCTAGGTCTGAGTTCGAATCGGACAATGTTGGCGAACGCTTTTTCTTTACCTCCTTCTTCAGGTCTGTAGCATGAGTTGAAACAAGGGTTGCCCTTTCTCTTATCTTTGTTTCTTACTTCAGCATCCAACAATTTCATTTGACAGCAAGGAAAGTCGACCTTACCAGTGCACATGATATAAAGATGAACAGAAGCCTTTTCAGACGTATTTTTGTGATGTTTTAACGACAATTTTCCGCAAAAACTGCACGTAACTGCACTGTAAAAACGATTCAGAAACGTTCCTGGAAAATAATAGGCAGCTGATGTGCCCAATTTCTTTCAGTAACATATCATGGAAAACCCAGGAAAGTTTTCCTGGTTTTTCCATGTCTAAAAGTCAGTAACCTTTCTGAAATTAACCTTGAAACTTTCTGAAGAAGAGTGAAATCTCCCCTGTTAAAGCCATTCATGTCTCTAGAACCTTCTAGAAAAAATAAGTAGGTTTAGTGTTATTGATTAGAACCTTCCTGATTTACCTAGAAGACGCCATAAAAATCAGAAAGGCCACGGGCAAAGCTACGCAAGAAGGAACCAAGCATATCTCTTGTCTGCAATTCCTGCCTTGCAAAGCTGTAGCTATTTGTCTGCAATCCCTTCTTGCAAAGCTGTAGCTATCCATTTACTTTTTCGCTCTCATTGGGAGCTTAGTCAATCTGGACAGGCCGTAAGCAACCTTTGGCCGATACACTTAATAAACACGATTTATTTAATCTTTAAACTGGTTGCTAAAAATATTTTCCACAAAAGTGAACACAACAGTCTGCACACGTGTGTAACTTGTAGCGATTCAGGAAACTTTTTTGTGAAGATACTTGTTTTCACGGGGAAATAGGTGAAAACATGTGAAATCCCGAGACGTTCCACGGAAATAACCAGTAACGTTTCGGAATTTTTTTACAGTGTGTGATATATTGTGTTAAAGCAATATAGGCCTGCCACTCCATAAGTATTTTTTGTATTAAGTGAAATATCCTGTCTCATTCAATAAAGAGTTGTTTTAACACTTCCTTCTGATTTCTCGTGTTTTAGTTTATTAGATATCAAATTAGACGAAAAAGACGTATTGTACCAAAACATTTATAGCTCAGTATGTAGATATTTTATAATACCAGTATAAATGATAAGATATTTGTATACAAGTCATGTTGACATATGAGGCACTGAGAAACAAAGGGATGTAAGTGGGCATTTTCAAGTTTCGAGCAAAACAACTGTAAAGATAACTTCCTAGACTGGCTTTCATTGATTTTTTTTTCCTAAATCATGCTATACAAAAGCACCTACCATGGCTACTAGCGCCATATCTTGCCCCAAGACAGAATAGGGGTTCACCTACCATTTGTGCTGGTAATCTCCAAATTTTTAATTTTGCCACTTACATCCCTTTGCTTCTCACTGCCTCTTATGTAAGTGAAAACTTTTATTGAAAGAAATGTCTCCAATGGATATTGAACACAAAAGATTAGTCTGTTCATTTATATTTTACTCCGCGGCATTTTTTCTTTAAATGAAAGAATTGAAAAAACAAAGTGTTTCCATTCTGATATTTTAATTTCCGGCCAAACAAATTTTTCTTAAAATGTCATCCCTATCTCTTTCGTGACAGATTGCTTCAATTAAAAGTTTTGTGTGGAATGTATTTCAATATAGGAAAAAGAGAAACTTCAATCAAAGTGTCATACTGATGCAAGGCAACTGATTTTATTGCAAAAACTCCGTACTGCTTTTGCTTCGCAGAAGTGGATGTTATACGTTTTTCCTGATTTTTAATTTTCAAGAAATATCTTGTGTAATGCTTCCTACCTAGGACTAAATTGAAGTAGTCATTATTTTTAAAGCAATGTAAATGTTACATCAGTGAAGACCACTTATATTACACATTTTATATTATTAAGAAACCATTTAATAGATAAAAACTCTTAATGTAACATGTACTTCAGAAACGAGGAACTTTCTACAACTGTTCCAAGTATAAAACTGCAGGTTTAGAAAACAAAGTTTGTAAACCATATATGCTTCACTTTAAAACCTTCTTTTTTATAAAAGTAAAGAAGCAAATGTAAATTTATAAAACATAAATAGTGAGCTTTAAAAAACTTTAATTAAAATTTAGACTTAATAAGAAACTTATTAAAAAATTTCTCTTTAGGTCTAAATATAAATTTCTGTCGGTACATAAGTACCTTTACGAGCTAAATTGAAATTTAGACCCTAAGAAGAAACTTATTGAACACTTTCTCTTTAGGTCTAAATATACATTTTTATCGGTATATAAGTATCTTAATCAGTTAAATTGAAATTAAGACCTAGTAAGAAACTGATTAAAAATTTTCTCTTTAGGTATAAATATATATTTCTGTCGGGCTATAAGTATCTTATCCAACTATCCCGTGCTAAAGCTCTTGAAATAATAAATTCAAAATTTTTGACAATACGTGCGTTATATTTCAATATTTGATAAGCAATTCGTGACTAATTCTACCTCATAACATTTTATCTGAAGATAATGCACTGGGAAATAAAGTTTTTAGAACAAACTGTTGTCTTACATCCTCATATGTATAATAGCCAATAATCGAGTAACGTGTGTGCTAACAATGAAACTCGTGACACGACATGATAATTTGATAATGTTTTTTGGTAATGTTCAACATGCAGGGAAAAGCTTTATTGTGATAAGGCAGAACTCGATCTGGTAACTTAGCTGTTTTACTGGTAAAATTATGTCATTTCAGGAGAATAAAGGAAAAAATGGTCAACAATGAACGCTACCTACTAGAGTTTAGGGTTAATCCACTGGAGTTAAGGTTACAATTTCAACAATCAAAATATCACCAAACAGGCAATGGCTTCGTTCAAACTAATGTAGAAGCAATTTTCACCCTTCATACCTTGACGGGCGATTTTTTAGTAATATAATAAAAGGTGCATTAATGAAGAATTGCTTTTTGTACCACAGTCCTTGAATTTGAAATTTCAAATCTAAGTCAATCAATTAGGATAAATCTTTCACTTTTCCATGTTGCGGATAATTTTCTGGTTAAATTTTATTACAGATTATTTTTATTTAAAATCTACTCATTAATTATAAAAAGTTTCTTCATCAACACAGTGCAATTATTCTTGAAAATTTACAAGAATCAATATTTTAAAGCAGCTTCCATTATTGGAAAAGCATTCCGCGAGATTCATTACGGGATTTAGGCTGATTTGTGAAGATTTTTCAAAAAGTTGCTAAAAAGATTCAAATCTTACGCCAAAAAAGCTGCGGCGTGATCTTAATGGTCGGCGATTCGCACTTTATAAGACCGGAGTTACCATTAATCTTCTTCGATTATTTTTCTTCCTATCTTAACGCTTTGTTTACGAGGGCAATAAAACTGATGGCGCGAAAATCGTTTCAGCTCGAAAAAACGATCTTCGATGCAATTCAAAGTGAGTAGCGTCACACTGTAGTTTATCCAGTCTAATTAATCGAAACCAAGTTTTTAAATATTGCCATTATCTCGTGAAAAGAGGACAAGTGGCGAACTTGGAGCACAAGTGAACCAAGTAGGGAATACTTAGGAGTTTTGGCTACTTGCACTGTAAAAACAATTCAGGAACATTCCTGGAAAAGAATGGGCAGCTCATGTGCCCTATTTCTGCAAGAAACATATCTTGCAAAAAAAAAAAGGTATAATTTCCGCTAAAATTTAGTAACCTTCCTGAAATCATTCGGGAATATTTCTGAAGAATTCAGTAAGCACCCCGGTTGAACCGGTCGTGTGGCTGGAACCTTCAGAGAAAACTTAGGTTGGTTTCATATAACAGCTTGGTACCTTCTTGCTTTGCTAAGAAGATCCATAAGCGATATTGCAATCACGGCTCAAGCTAATGTAAGACATAACAGCAAGTAAGTTAATATTTTTGTGTCACCTCAAATTGATAAAAAGAAAAATGAAAACGAATACAGTTCAATAAGAAATTGTTACAAATTTGACATACAAAAAATTAAAATATAACGAAATCTTTCCGACACATAAGTGAAACCAGATATGGTCATACTACAAAGAAACAAATATATTTTCCTTCCTCATTTGGCAAAAAAAATTGTTTCATTTTGATTCACATTACATTAAAAAAAATGTATTATCTTTACTAATAATAAAGCTGAAAGTCTGTATGTCAGGATCTCTGTATGTTACACCTATAGCGCCTAGACCGTTGCGCCGATTTTCATAAAATTTGGCACAAAACTAGCTCGTAGCACAGAGATGAGCACCTTGAAGCAATTTTCGAAAATTCGGTTTTTTTTCTTTTTCTATTCCAATTTTAAGAACATTTTACCGAGCGAATCAGCATAGCGACGAGTAAATTACCATAACATTGACAAGCAAATTACCATAACATGGAAGAGCAAATTATCATAACATGGACGAGAAAATTAACATAGCATATTGGCGAGAAATTCATCACCCATTATTTGTTAATATTCAGTCAAACCAAATGACCAGTTGATTTCCTACTACAGGCAAAGCCGTGTGAGACCTCTAGTCAATAAATATTCTTGTTTCTGGAAAATACATATTAGCGATAAGAGCAATTGCACACAAAAATATATTATCATAATTTTTAAAAAGCATATATTTTTTTACACATTTTTCTTGCAAGTTCTGCTTGGTGAGCATTGTCTAATACATTCCAAACAGAATCGAAAAATAATAAAATGACATTAAAATGCAGAAAGATCGCGCTCTTAGCTGATGTGAAAGCATTGGAATATACACGCTCCATTTATCGCAGAGATTTTTTTCCTTTGAAAAAAATGACTCTTACATCACAATTCTTTTAGCTGTGTAAAAAATACAAGTTATCTTTTTCATGCTTCTTTTAAAATGGCAATATTTTGACGAGGGTAGAAAAAAGGATAGAAAAATTTTTTAGTGACGAGCTGCTATCGTTGTATACACATGGACGAATCTACTATGTTAAATAGAGCATGATATTAGAATTCAAAATGAGCAAGAAAGCGTTCATTTGTTAAGTTTAACACAAGTTTTCAGTGAAGAAATATCGTAAATAAAAAAAGAAAATGCTCGTATGGGAATAATTTGGATAAAAAAGAAAGAAAAAAAAAGGTAAAACATTTCGCAGGGTCGAATAAATCTTTAGTATGTGTTTTTTGTATTATTTTTTATTATCTCAACAAATAATAAATGTATGAAAGGAGTAGGAGTAGATGATAGTATTACAAACATTTCAGCAATTGCGAAAACGCTTATTCGGAACTAGTTTAAATATATTTATTATCATGAAATGAGATTCAAGGCACTCTAAACTCATTTAATGAGTCTAGCTTACTGTTGTCTAAACAATTTAAAAGATCACATGGATTATTTTTCAATAACATTTTTGTGGGTACGTCATTACTTCCTGAATCTTTATATAAATATATTAGTAGTACCCGCAGGGTTTTGCTCGTAGTAGAAAATTTAAAGGTCATTTGGTTCGGCTGCATACACTGTTAAAAATTTTCCGGAAAATTTACGGTAATTGTTACTGGCATCCATGTTGCCAGTAACTATTACCGTAAAAATCAAATGTTACTGTAAAATTTTACGGTATCCTCGGTAGGCCGCAGCAACCAATTGGCGCTGGGATCGCTTATTTCTCCGGTATAAATTACCGTAAAAATCAGCGATGCGTCGGCGATGCAATTTTACAGTAACAATTACCAGAAAATCTTCCTGAATTTTTAACAGTGTATTTACAAATAATCATGTTATGGTAATTCGCTTGGTGCTAAAGAATTAAATCTCCGATGGTGGGAAAAGCGAAATCATAGAAAAAAGACAGAAGATCGAATTTTTGAACAGTCGCTTCGAGGTGCACATCTCCATGCTGCAAACTAATTTTGCGCAAAATCTCATGAAAATCGGCAGAACGGTCTAGGCACTATGCGCGTCACAGAGATCCAAACATCCAGACAGAGATCCGGATAGAGATCCAGACATCCAGACATCCAGACTTTCAGCTGGATGTCAGCCGTTTTGAAATTTCCTTTTTTGTCCCATATATGGATCTTTCTACTCAAAATAACTATCTTATTGTCTTGCTTTTGGTTCCATTGGAAAGAGCGGAAAAAAATACATCTTTTGTACATTTTCTAACTACGGTAGAAAAGAACAATGTCAATTAATAACTAGGAAAAAATTAAAAACATTTTGAGTAAGGACATATAGAAATTTTGTTTCCTATAAAAATCCGCAAAATAGCCTAGATATTAGATGAACAGTATTCAGAAATCGTTGGAGAGTTTATGTGCTCAAGAGTTTAGCATACTTTGTGTATGAAATTTCTCTCTCATTGCGCTTAGCGATAATAGTAATGTGACTCCAAAAATACTCATTTAAACTGCAAATATCTTTTACACTTCGAATATTTAGTACGTTATTCCTTTTGTTATAAAAAGTAATTTTCCTAGATCCCCCCCCCCCCCCGCTAAAACAAAGTTTTTACGTCAGATCCATGCAATAAAATTTCGAAATATGTTTCGTGTTAGGTAATAAAAAGCTACAATTCTTTTCTATGCTGTCGTTTTCGATCAGTATTGAAAAGCAGTATCTTTTCAATACAGAATAGCGAGAAAAAAACGGGATGCGGCAGTGGTAGCCCGATCGGTAAGGCATCGGACTCGTAACCGAAGAGGCCCAAGTTCGATCAAAGCCGGTCAAAGATCGTTAATGGTGACTGGGACACGTTAGATATGTCGTAATCACCACAACGTCCTCCAAGTGAATCAATACCTCTAAGGGTATTGGACCACGGATTGTCGTCTTTTGGTCTGGATTTAAAAAACAGAGCCGTCTTCAGGGCCCCATTTAACCGCGAAAACCATAAATAGTGGTACACTGTAAAAAAAAATTCCTACACGTTACTGGTTATTTCCGTGGAGCGTTTCACGATTTCAAAGGTTTTCACCTATTTCCCCGTAAAATCAAGTATCCTCGCAAAAACATTTCCTGAATTGCTAAAAGATGCACGAATGTAGACAATTCACTAGTGTGAAAAATATTTTTTGCTACCAGTTTAAGAATTGACTGAGCGTGTTTATTAAGTGCGTCAGCTCTAGCTTAATTGAGGCCCGTCCGGATTGATTAAGCTCCCAATGGGGAGCAAATAAATCACTGGACAGCTGCAGGCTTTGCGAGGCAGGAATTGCAGGCAAGGAGCATGCTTGCAATGCTCGCGCAGTTTTGGCCAAGGGTGCGCTAATGCTTCAGGAACCTTCTTCGTAAATCAGGAAGAGATAAATCAATTATGTTAAACCTACGTAATTGTTCTGAAAGATTCCCGAGACATCACTGGCTTTAACAAAGGAGATTTCCAAATATTTCAGAAAGTTTTAAAGATAATTTCAGAAAGGTTACTCAGTTTTAGCGGAAAACGTTCCTGGTTTTTGTAAGATACATTACTGGCTGAAATTGGGCACATCAGCTACCTATTATTTTCCAGGAGCGTTTCTGAATTGTTTTTACAGTGTAGGTGAGAGCCTGGAGTGTGATATGATATAATCCATCGGAAATGACAAACACGATGTAACAGTCGTACCTCTTTGTAGCAAAGCCGTATATAGCGAATTTATGGCTATAAGGAAATAGCTTCGATTCCCCGATACTAGGGGTTCTCTAACTTTTTCTACTCGCAGCACCCTTTGAAGAAGCAGAGTTTTTTTACGACACATTATATCATCTCCAGTATTTGAGGTAAGTGCGTAAGTGTGCCAAATAAGTCTACTCTAAGATTCAAAACATTATATCAATCCAACTTTTGCATATTCATCAGATGACCCACAAAAACTAACCTTATTTAACAAACTCACCCAACATATATACTGATAACATGAATGCGTCGCGGCACCCCAGGGTGTCTTGGCACCCTGTTTGAGAACATCTGCCCTATATATTTTTCTGTATGCTATTTAACTCTTTATAACGAAATTAATACTACAGCGAATTTTTTAATAAGTTGCCGACTTCGTTATAAATGGGTGCGACTGTATTAAAAACTACGAATATTACTCCAAAAAAAAAATCACTAACTTCAATTTACAAAATGTGGCTTTTGAATTTCGAATTTACATTCTTGATGTAAAAACACAAAGTTAAAAAACATCAAGAAATAGCGACTCGTAAATTTTCACGATTTTCCCGACGGGTTTGCGCAGGATTTCTTTATTTTCTAGGAAGCAGCCTCTATTTCCCTCTTTGACCTACGAAGAGCCGGCGCTTGCATAGAGAAGGCATTAAATCAATACTGTTTTCTTGTGCAAAGTTCTCGCCTTCCCGTGTGTATCATTTAAAGACAACTTGCCGAGTCTGTGTTTCTTTAAATTGCATTTCGTTTTTCTCTTCTTGCCAGTAGAAAGTTGGGAAAAGGCTCGTCTTGGGAAAACTGCGGTTTGAATATTGTATGAGGCACGCGTTCTCAGCCTTTATTTGTAATGAGGCCCATACAATTCTACGGCATTTATTAGTTTATAAAGACGATTGAACTTCAATCTATGGGATGTCTTAGAAAGTGCAAATTTAGGCTGCTATTGTTTCTCGAATTTTTAGTTTTGGGAGCTAAGAATGTAATTTCCAAATTCATGTTTTTATTTTAACTGTTGTTGATGTCTGAGTTGTGATGATTATAACTTCGTACAGCAAAGTAAACATATTTTTTTTCTTTTAAACAAATCAAAGAAAATAATTGAAATGAAAAGGTAACAGAGCAGTTGCTAGGATAAATATCAGCTAAATTTCTCGTAAAATCTTCATATATATATATATATATATATATATATATATATATATATATATATATATAGTCAATGATCGAGTAACGCTCCTGACGTCATCAACAATGATACTCACGTCACGGCATGATAATTTGGTAATAAATTTTGGAAATGTTTAGAATGCAAAAAAAAGGCTTCATTGTGGCAAGGCTGAACTGGACCCGGTAACTTAACTGTTTTGCTGGTTAGACTCATTTCAGGGAAATGAGGAAATGGGAAAGTAGTCAACAATGAACGCTACCTACTGGATTTTAGGGGTAATCCACTGGAGTTAGGGTTAAAATTTCAACTATCAAAATATCACCAAACAAGCAATTGCTTCGTTCAAACTAATGTAGAAGCAATTTTCACCCGTCATATCTTGACGGGCGATTTTCTAGTTGTCAATAAATGCTCAGAGAAAGAGGAAATAAGTAAATCAAAATTGAAGAAATAAGTATTTGAATGTATGAAAGGAAGTGTACGAAAAGGAAAAGTTCGTGAGTTAAATGCCTCTTACCGGAGAGTCCTGAACGGAAAGTCTAAGCTATATAAGGAACGAGTAATGTTTAACGTACTAAAAAAATACTCTAAAATGGTAATTATTGCAATTAATGAGCATCTTACACAATAAAATTAATACTAATTATACAAAAGATGTTCAACATAAGTCATTTTCTGAACAGAAAACTATACATTTAATTATCCTCTTTTAAAATATATTTTATTGGATAAATTTTAATATTGTGTTTTAGAGGAAAATGGCTTTTCAAACTCAAAATGAGGGAGAAACTTGAGAAATTACAGTTGCTCTCCTAACTTTAAGGACTTCTTTGCTAAAAGCATTAATGAACTTTTCCTTTTACCTCCCTTTAATTAATTAAATTTAATAAGCTCCTAATCTTAAAAGGCGAGTTCTTTCGGCTGAGCTTTTGGTGATGTTCCGTGAATGTTTGGCGTGATAGGGGTTAGTACTCTCTTTATTTGGGGCAAAATGAGTGTTTTGCAGAGAAATGCAAGCGTTTTGCTTTAGTCACGCAATTTCCTCGTTTGTTAGGTGTTGCTCACGACAAATTAATCCTCCCCTCTTACGCCACCGCAGAACGAATTGTTAAGATATTTGCTTGGATGATTCTTTCCTGAAAGATTAAAATAAACTCCTTAAATAAGTTAAACTACCTAGATATACAGGTGTCCCTCGTATAACACGGGTAATTCGTTCCGTGTAGTATCTAAACCGTGTTATACGAGACTTTTTAAAAATAACACTTTTGCTTATCTTTAATACTAATTATGTATGTTCATGAAAAAAATCAGGTTAAGATGTGCTATATCGAAACCGTGTTCCGTGTCATATCGAAACCGTGCTATACGAGAGTTAGAAATAATGTCAATCAAGGGATGTGTACCGTGTTATATCGAAATCAAGTTTCATAAAAACAAAGTAAAAACTTATTAGAGTTATCAACCATCAACAGAATGTATTAAACAAAAATGAAATTCAATCTTTTATAAAATATAACATTTGAGGTATATCGAAACCATGAAGATTTAAATTCAAGTTTCGTACCGCGTAATATTGAAACCGTGTTATAAAAATCGCAAATTTGGTACCGTGTAATATCGAAACCGTGTTACAATAATCGCGAATTTGGTACCGCGTGATATCGAAACCGTGTTATAATAATCGCAAATTTGGTACCGTGTAATATCGAAACCGTGTTATAATAATCGAAATTTGGTACCGTGTAATATCGAAACCGTGTTATAATAATCGCAAGTTTCGTACCGTGTAATATCGAAATCGTGTTATAATAATCGCAAATTTGGTACTGTGTAATATCGAAACCGTGTTGTAGAAGTACCGTGCTATACGAGGGACCGTCTGTACATACTCTTCAAACTTCTTGAGCAATATATCTTGAGAGCAGCTTTATCGACATGCGTATTTTGAAACACAGGGCTATCGAAAAGTCCTTGACACATTTTTTTAAAAAATCATAGAAATCAGCAAACTGCCGTACGAATATGCGGTGTATGCCATAATACTTCACAGGTACAAGATTTTTTTTTTTTTTTTTTTTGAAAAAAAAGAAAAAAGAAGAAGAAAATAGGAAAAAGGTGTTATTATTAGTAATTGCTGTATCGTAATGTACGAAAAACATACGTTATGTGAGATGTTCCACTTCTATCTTTTTATTAAACAGAAACAATACCTATCATTACTAGAGTTCAAAGTGGGTGCACCTTATGTTGCTCGAACTACATCTAAATGGTACTCAGGTTCAGCCCATATGTGCAACCG
This sequence comes from Uloborus diversus, assembly GCF_026930045.1. Classification (NCBI taxonomy): domain Eukaryota; kingdom Metazoa; phylum Arthropoda; class Arachnida; order Araneae; family Uloboridae; genus Uloborus; species Uloborus diversus. Next base: position 90,559,152 of record NC_072735.1, read on the forward strand.
GCATACACACTAAACTCTGGTAATGAAAGGTATTGCTTTCTCTTTAATAAGAGGATGAAACACCTCACATGACATTTATTTTTCTTTTACTGTGACGGTATAACGGTTATTTATAATTGCACTTTTTACTTTCTTCTATATCTAATATATAGAAGAAAGTATTGGATTCGTGCAAATTTTCGAATTTCGAATTTTGACGGATTCGAACGTTTTGAGGTGTGCTGAGTCCATTTCGACCATTTTTGGAAAATGTCTGTCTGTCTGTGTGTATGTGTGTGTGTATGTATGTATGTGTGTGTGTATGTATGTGTGTCACGTCTGTGTGTGACCAGTTTTTTGTGGCCGCTCTACAACAAAAACTACCGCATGAAATCGAACGAAATTTAGTACACATATGTGCCCCTATGTGAACTTGTGCCCATTAGTTTTTGGCGCGAATTCCTCCAAGGGGGGTGGAGCAATGGGACGTTTTTCGAGTTACGCGTGCTTGCTATTCCTCAGGAAGTTACTGGCGGAATCAAACAAAATTTGGTCCATATGTTGGTATTAACAGGAACAAGTGCTGATTCAATTTTGGTGTCAATAACTCAAACGGGGGTTGAGCTATAGAACGTTTTTTGTCGTCAATTGTGACTGCTGTATCTCAAGAAATAATGAACGGAATGAAAGAAAAATTTATAGGCAAGTAGCCCTTAGTGGGTATAAGAACTGATTTTATTTTTGTGTCAACAGCTAAAAAGGGGGTAGCGCAATCACCCGTTCTTTTTTTCCATTTTGAATGCCCTATCTCAAGAAGTAATGCTACGTTCTGGTTGAAATTCGGAATATATGTGAATCCATATGTAAACAGGCTTTGGTTCTATTTTGACGCCGATCGCTCCAAGAGGTGTTGATTTTTGTTTTTTTTTTTTTTTTTTTTTTGCGAATAAAAATATTTTTATTAATGCAACAATAAGAAAGATAAATCGTAATAGATTGTCGTTTGCGTATTTCTCGTGATTTTAATTGTATGGAAATGATAGGAAATATTATCTCAATGATTTAAAATTTTTAACTGTTGCCATCTTATGTTTGTTAACAAATAAAATATTTGTAATTCATTCAAGCAAGGCTTTTAAAACAACTTTCAATTTTCGCTCTTTGCTTTGCTTTTGCAATAATTCAGACATTGGGTCAAGTTTTTGCATGTGTAATTTTGTTTTTGTTGGGAATATTGCTTCCTCGTCAAGCATGGGGAGGGATCAGAAAAAAAAAAGAAAAAAAAATATAGAAGAAAGTTTCGTGATGGCCACAACATACTAGGTCAAGTGGTCATACACACTAAACTCTGGTAATGAAAGGTATTGCTTTCTCTTTAATAAGAGGATGAAACACCTCACATGACATTTATTTTTCTTTTACTGTGACGGTATAACGGTTATTTATAATTGCACTTTTTATTTTTATTTTTCATTTTTTGCCTTTTTACTTTCTTCTATGTCTAATATATAGAAGAAAGTATTGGATTCGTGCAAATTTTCGAATTTCGAATTTTGAAGAATTCGAACGTTTTGAGGTGTGCTGAGATCATTTCGACCATTTTTGGAAAATGTCTGTGTGTGTGTGTGTGTGTGTGTGTGTGTGTCACGTCTGTGTGTGACCAGTTTTTTGTGGCCGCTCTACAGCGAAAACTACCGCATGAAATCGAACGAAATTTGGTACACATATGTGCCCCTATGTGAACTTGTGCCCATTGGTTTTTGGCGCGAATTCCTCCAAGGGGGGTGGAGCAATGGGACGTTTTTTGAGTTACACGTGCTTGCTATTCCTCAGGAAGTAACTGGCGGAATCAAACAAAATTCGGTCCACATGTTGCCCCTAACAGGAGCAGATGTTGATTCAATTTTGGTGTCAATAGCTCAAACGGGGGCTGAGTTATAGAACGTTTTTTGTCGTCAATCGTGACTGCTGTATCTCAAGAAATAACGAACGGAATCAAATAAAAAATTTTTGACAAGTATCCCTTAGTGGGTATAAGAGCTGATTTTATTTTGGTGTCAACAGCTAAAAAGGGGGTAGCGCAATCGCCCGTTCTTTTTTTCCGTTGTGAGTGCCCTATCTCAAGAAGTAATGCTACGTTCTGGTTGAAATTTGGAATATATGTGAATCCATATGTAAACAGGCTTTGGTTCAATTTTGACGCCAATCGCTCTAAGAGGTGTTGATATTTTTTTTTTTTTTTTGAGCAATCACGATTGCTTATTGTTCTCACTTGACCGTTTTTGGCGTCCGTGCCTTTTTCAGCTTGGATCAGGCCTGCAGCTACACCGTCCATCGGCGGCGGCGCGGCTGGTCCTGAGCACTGTCCCCCGAAATACACTTTTGCTGGGCGGTGGCGTCCATGTCCCACACACACGAACGCCTACACACACACATGAACGCCTACACACACACACACACGAACGCCTACACACACACACGAACGCCTACACACGCACACGAACGCCTACACACACACACGAACGCCTACACACACACACGAACGCCTACACACACACACGAACGCCTACACACACACACACACACACACACACACACACACACACACGAACACCTACACGCACACGCACGTCACAACACTCACTCACACACATGCATACATACACTTACGCACCCACACACATGCGCCTACACAAACACACACGCTCGTGATTGCGGAAAACATAATTTGAATTCAAGATGCCAAAAATTCAAATAATATTTTTTTTTTTTTTTTTTTTGAGCAATCACGATTGCTTATTGTTCTCATTTGACCGTCTTTGATGTTCCGTGCCTTTTTCAACCACCACCGTCACCTGCTGGCGCGGCTCCGTCCTCCGGTAGCCGCTCCTGGTCGGCCACACACACGCCAACGTGCATACGGACAGGTCTACGCACACACAAAAGCCCACACATACACAACTAATACACACGTCTCCGTTCAACAGGAGGGTAGACTTGGAGGGACAGGAGCCATGTCTAGAAACAAGTGAGTAGGGTCGTAACAATGAGTAGGGTCCTGTCGCAACTCATGACTGCGAAAAACATAATTTGAATTCAAAATTTAAGAATTAAAATTATTATTTTTACTTTCTTCTATATCTAATATATAGAAGAAAGTATTGGATTCGTGCAAATTTTCGAATTTCGAATTTTGCCGGATTCGAACGTTTTGAGGTGTGCTGAGTCCATTTCGACCATTTTTGGAAAATGTCTGTCTGTGTGTGTGTGTGTGTGTGTGTGTGTGTGTGTGTGTGTGTATGTGTGTGTGTGTGTGTGTGTGTGTGTATGTGTGTGTGTGTGTATGTGTGTCACGTCTGTGTGTGACAAGTTTTTTGTGGCCGCTCTACAACAAAAACTACCGCATGAAATCGAACTAAATTTAGTACACATATGTGCCCCTATGTTAACTTGTGCCCATTAGTTTTTGGCGCGAATTCCTCCAAGGGGGTGGAGCAATGGGACGTTTTTCGAGATACGCGTGCTTGCTATTCCTCAGGAAGTAATTGGCGGAATCAAACAAAATTTGGTCCATATGTTGGTATTAACAGGAACAGGTGCTGATTTAATTTTGGTGTCAATAACTCAAACGGGGGTTGAGCTATAGAACGTTTTTTGTCGTCAATTGTGACTGCTGTATCTCAAGAAATAATGAACGGAATGAAAGAAAAATTTATCGGCAAGTAGCCCTTAGTGGGTATAAGAACTGATTTTATTTTTGTGTCAACAGCTAAAAAGGGGGTAGCGCAATCACCCGTTCTTTTTTTCCATTTTGAGTGCCCTATCTCAAGAAGTAATGCTACGTTCTGGTTGAAATTTGGAATATATGTGAATCCATATGTAAACAGGCTTTGGTTCAATTTTGACGCCGATCGCTCCAAGAGGTGTTGATTTTTTTTTTTTTTTTTGAATAAAAATATTTTTATTAATGCAACAATAAGAAAGATAAATCGTAATAGATTGTCGTCTGCGTATTTCTCGTGATTTTAATTGTATGGAAATGATCGGAAATATTATCTCAATGATTTAAAATTTTTAACTGTTGCCACCTTATGTTTGTTAACAAATAAAATATTTGTAATTAATTCAAGCAAGGCTTTTAAAATAACTTTCAATTTTCGCTCTTTGCTTTGCTTTTGCAATAATTCAGACATTGGGATAGTCGTCAAGTTTTTCCATGTGTAATTTTGTTTTTGTTGGGAATATTGCTTCCTCGTCAAGCATGGGGAGGGATCAGAAAAAAAAAAAAAGAAAGATATAGAAGAAAGTTTCGTGATGGCCACAACATACTAGTTTTTTTTGCGAACAAAAATAGTTTTATTGATGCAACAATAAGAAAGATAAATCGTAATAGATTATCGTCTGCGTATTTCTCGTGATTTTACTTGTATAGAAATGATTGGAAATATTATCTCAATGATTTAAAATTTTTAACTGTTGCCATTTTATGTTTGTTAACAAATAAAATATTTGTAATTAACTCAAGCAAGGCTTTTAAAATAACTTTCAGTTTTCGCTCTTTGCTTTGCTTTTGCAATAATTCAGACATTGGGATGGTCGTCAAGTTTTTGCATGTGTAATTTTGTTTTTGTTGGGAATATTGCTTCCTCGTCAAGCATGGGGAGGGATCAGAAAAAAAAGAAAAATATAGACGAAAGTTTCGTGATGGCCACAACCTACTAGTTTTACGATGCTTTTCTGTGATTTTTTAAAATGTGTAAAGGACTCTTTGGACATCCTATGTTTGAAACTAGAAACTGTTTTTGCTATATACCAGTGACAAGATATAGTAAGATTTTAATAATGTCAGAAGTTTTTCCCCTTTCAAGTTCATACAAAGCTACATTAAAGCCTTGAAATGTCACTTAAGGTGTTTCTCATGAAAAGTTCTAAGCATAACGAAGTAGTCATTATTTACAACTTACTAAACAGGCGAATGACATGAAGTACAACCCCGTTTATCCAAAATAACTGATACCAAAGGCAATCCGGATAAACGATAGTCCGGATAATTTTACTAATAAATAGGACACATTCGTAAATAAACAGGCTTTTCTTTTATCACTGCAAAAAAAAAAGCGACGATTTGTAACAAAATTACATAACATTGTTACTCGCAAACATTTAACTCTACAAATCTGATCCAGATAAATCGAAGATCCGAGAGCCGGATAAGCGAGGTTCTACTGTATATGATTTTCAAGGAAGAGTGATTGCTCGTTCAGGAAAGGCCTTGATTTTTTACTTTCTCCATGCATTGAAAGTAATCGAAGAATGTTTATAATTGGATTATTATTTGGACCCTCAGATATTTTAAAATGGGAATATTTTATAAACACTGTGTTAAACTCCCGATAATGTAAGTGGCTTCACTTCCCTCAAGTAAAGATGCTTTCCATTAAAAACACCAAGTGACTAGAAGAAATCATTATTTACCTAGTAAGAGTGATGTCATAAATTAGGCATTCAATGCCAATGGCGTTGTTTTTCTTTCTAGAAAACAATTTTAAATAATATAAAATTGCTTTCTGAGTTTCGTAGTGGTTAGATGTTGGACACTTACGGGTTCGGTCGTGGGCTCTGAACCCGTGGTCCAAGTGGTCGGTCTGTGGAATTGTGTAACGCAGAAAATTATCAGCTCGTATGTCGCATGGTTAAGCGGCATGTTAAAGATATCTTGAGTGACTATTTGGTTCCACCACACTCGGTCAAATTAAATTTAAAGGGTGATTAAGCAACATATTAAGAGATTTCATTAGTTTTGCAAAAGGTTTCTGCTTGTAAAGCAGTCACATTGGAAAGAAAAAAATAATGGTGCTAATTCGTAAATATCCTCGTTTTAAATTTAAATGCATTTTAATTGAAGTCAGCAGATAATAAATTTAAGTATTAAAATTGAACTTTTGACCATTCTCAAAGGAGGGTATACTTGATGAGTATCTCGTTAAGTTTAAAATTGCCGAAAAGCTTTGCTTCATTTATCAGTTTACCGTTTTGCTTAATACTAAGCAGTGATGATATTGGTAAAAAGGTAAAATAGTTGAAAGTATACCGGCGCTAAATAAACATGACACGTAGTTTCAGGACTACTTATGAATACATTAAAAGCTGAAAGGGTTACACTAAAATAATAACTATTGTTTCAATTTTATATAAAAAGAAAAAGTATGGTTTTGACTCATTATTGATGGTTCGTCAATATTAAGCACAATACTAAACTAATTGCTACAAGTCCAAGAACTTGCGAATTCGATTTTTCTTCACTTACTGTTTCATGTATACACTAAAATAGTTATTTTGGTACGAAATACTCTTTACAGTGTGTCCGAAAAGTCCTTGACACATTTAAAAAATCATATAAAAGCAAAAAACTGTCTTATGAATATGTGGTTTGCGCCATAATACTTCAATGTTCAAGAATTTTTTATGGCATCGTAAAAGAATGAAATGTAAAAAAAGAGTAATAAAAAAAAGTGTAATTAAGAACAATCGCTGTATCGTCACAGTAGCAAGAAAAACAAACGTCATGTGACGAGTTCAATCACTCTATTACAGTGCTGGCCAAATTATTAGACTAAGACTGTCTAAAAGCAAATTCTTTATTGATTACATAACTATAGACACATTAACGAAAATGAAATAATTATCTAATATTTAGTATGCATTCCCTTGTTCTTAATGAGCATTTTAAGTCTTTCTGGCATACTTTTCACAAGGTTTACACCATTTCTTAACTTTTTAAAAAAGGAGGTAAAACATTGTTTATACTCACTATTATATATACTCACAAACACATGATCACTAATTACCTAAAACTAACTTTAAATATAACAGAGCACACTAATAAAAAGAACTAGTGAACTGTTTAAGCTGATTGAGGTTGTTATGTTCTTGGTAGGTAGATAAACAAAGAACATAAACAAAGCAGACAGTGCTGCCACCTGTGAACATTAAATTATGCTAAAATAACGTAATAATTAGTGTACAGTATGTACTGTACTTTAACAGTAAAATAAATAGTATTTTAGTACAAATAGTGTACAAAAAACAAAAAAAACTCTTTAGTCTAATAATTTGGCCAGCATTGTATACAGAAAGAGAAACCTATCATTACCAGAGCTCAATGTGTGCACCGTATGCTGTTCGAACCACATCTGTGAACAGTATTCAAGCTTATCGCATATCCACAAACAGTACTCGCACTGCACCCTGATATTAAAAGTTATTGCTTTCTGTATAATAAAATGATTTTGTTGCTTTTCTATGAATTTTTAAAATATGTCAAGAACTTTTCGGACACCCTGTATTTTAAATTTTTGCTCTCTGCTATTAATCAGCAAAACTGATGCACTGAGCAGATCGCCTTTTAACATGAACTCTTTTTTTTTTTCGAATTCTCTCGCAGAAGATTTTTCTCTTAACCTTTAACTTTCTTCCAAATTTCCTCTCTTTAACTTGCGTTGACAAGGTTGCTATCGCGACTGCGTTATTTTTAGAATATCCAAAAAGAACTCATCTGAAGTATTTTCTAAAGTATTTCTTTCGGGTAGTTTTTTCCTTTTTTTTTTTTTTTTTTTTAATTTTTTTATGAAATACATTTGCAGTCCGAATTTCGTTGATTTCATAAGAGTTTATTTTGAGTCTTGAAAAAATTGGATTTTTCTGTGTATTTAAAGTCGCATAACTTTAAGAAAAACTGTTGAATCTCAAAAAAAAGGAATTCTGCTGAAAAGAAGTAAAGAATATTCATTTAAAAACTAAATGAAACTATAAGCTTTTTTTTTTTTTTTTCTTTTTTACGAAAACCAATTACAGTAAGAATTCAATGAAAATTCATCTTCAACAAAAAAGTTTCCTAAAACAAGTAAGCTTGTTTAGGAAACTTCTTTAAAAAACTTCTTAGGAAACTTCTTTAAAATCTTTCATTGTGAGACCCATCAGTTTTAAGTCGCGAAATTGTGTAAAATTTACGTGCTTTTATAAGACGAGATATGTGGGGTAAAATGAAATGGTAAAATATGTTCAGTTTTCAGCGACAACTATCTAGTAATATTTTTACTGAGATCTTAATCAAATTATTGATTCCAGCCAAAAAAAATTTAATAGCTCTAAACATCATCAGTTACAAAATGTGATACACATATTGAAATATTCCGTCATTTATCAAAAATAGTTTTTGTTATTTTTAAATGATAAAGTTTTTGTTGGCTAGTTTTAATTTCAATTGCTTAGTGTTAGCTACTTACTTTGCAATTGAAAATTAATTAATGTATTCATACTTTTCCTGTTTCATTAATAATTTTTTATTCATTCATTCGCTTCTATTTTTCATTCAGTTGATGAAAAATGGTTTTCATAATCGAATGGAAAGTATATCATTTTAAAATAATATTTTTTTTCTACTTTTTAATTGAGCATTTTAACTGCCAAAACTAAAAAATAATATTTCAATGCTAAGTACTTATGAAATTCATTGTCGTTTCTTTATGTACATTCATATTGTTCATTTTGAGAAATGTTCTTTACCTAAACTTTTTTACTTTGCTCCACTCTCTCGTACTCAATGTCTTCTTTATATGTTTAGTAGAAGCTATTTTACTATGTTTTCCATACTTATTATATTCTTACACTTGTAGATGAAATATGAATGTGCGTCACAGCTAGACATGGACTATCCACCCTAGTCCACCATGATTGTGAACCAATCGAAAAAGGACAGAGACAAATCGTAACATTAAATTTTCAAGTTTCTTTTCAAAAACAAGAGTTTTCCAATCTGGTGAAAAATTGAAAGCATTGTTATGATCTGAAAATTTAAGTACATCCAAACCTGTTTTTGTGCGGTAGATAGGGACCGCATAAAAATCATATAAAAAAAGTCGCTCAAAATTACACTATTAAGCACTCGTTTTAAAGATAACTTTCTCAATTGAGTTCCAATTTGTGTGAAATTTTCGTAGATCGCACAAAAAAGACCGCACAAAAGCAGGTTTGGGTGTATTAAATATCATTTCAACTAACTGGAATAAATTATTCATTACCCACATTTGGCTTTTATTTTTATTAAATGACTAAAAAATTAAAAATGCATTTAGTTTAAGTACTTGGAAAAGTTAGCGGTAGTTAAATCACTAAAGTGGTCTTTATTTTATGACTATAATAATTAAACATTTACAGTCATAGCTCGATATAAGGTCATTCCCTTATAAGGTCACCCCGCATATAAGATCACTTTTGTAAAGGTCCGGCTCATTGAGTAGGAATTCTATGTTATGTCTTATCGGATATATGGTCGAGTCTTAATACATTAATTGCTTATAAGGACACTTCTGTCTGATTTCCTTAAATGATTTCTGTGCTCAATAGATTCACTTCCAAGAATTTTCCGCGATATACGATCCTAAAAAAGTTAAAAGTTGTTTTTCCTATTACCGTAGCATATAGTGCACCGAATGCAGTAAAAAGTGAGTATTACGACAGTGACACTAAAGTATAAAGCAATAACGAGGGCACTCAGAGTGTACATATCGCACTTTTTTACCAGTCAAGAGAAGCCGAAGAAAATCATCAGAAAACAATTAGAAACGATTGTGCTTAAATTTAAGAAAAAACCTATTTGTCCAATGTTAATGATAATTTTAAATTAGGTAAGTTTCTCATCAGTTCTCTATTTGGGCATATTTTTAAGCAGTTTTACTCTACATGAAAGTTCTAAAAATTCATTTTAAAATTTCTTATTGATTCCGAATGTTTTAATTGGTTCAAATCTCTTCAACTATTGTAACCTAATCTTACTACTATTACAAATGCGGTTTGTCTGTATGGATGGATGTTTGTTACTCTTTCACACAAAAACTACTGAATGGATTTTGATGAAACTTTACAATAATATAGCTTATGCATCAGAATAACACATAGGGTAGTTTTCATCCCGTTATGGGGGGCAAAACTCCCCATAGGGGGTGATAAAACACAATTTTCGTATAAATTCTCTAATATGGGGATGAAAAAATGCTTGCACATATTTACATTATATGTCCATCGAAAACTCTGATTTTTCTGCTGAAGATGGCACCTGTTCGAAATTTCTAAGTAGAATAAAAAACGAGTTATGAGCTTTTTAGTTCTATGTTCGAAGATTTTCCTCAACTCAATACAATATTTAGTGTATCATCTCAACTTCCCGTAGATAGCGACAATTGTTGTATTGTTAACTATTTTTGCTTTTTGTCTGACTGTTCAAGGCTTTTCTCAAGTTAAATCTTAAAGTAAGATTTTTGCACAAGATTGGCAAATAATACATGGATTTGACTGATTATTTTCCAGTTTAACACAACTTTGAGGCCATTAATGGGGGTTTTTTCAGTTATTTGAGTTGACTGGGTTGCTTCCAGAAAGAATCTGGCCAAACTTATTTTGGGGAATCATTTCAATAGCTAAGGCATTTGGCAATTTTTTCAGTTGTCGCTGATTTTGAAGTTAAAGACTCCGCAATACTGTTTCTCGGTTCTCACCATGCAACCAAAATATCGCCATTTCTTTACTATTTCTTTCTTTAAATCATTCGTTAACATGTAAAAATAACCCGCCAACTAAATTAAGCCAATCCATAAACAGCACAAATTCACAGTGCAATTTCAAACGATTGCCAAATTTTACTACTTATTTTGGAAACATTTCGGATGGTCACCAGAAATATTTCAGTATTTGGCGATGATTATTCTTCGATGAAAATTAGTAACAGAGTTTTACAAAGTACGGAGGGGGATTGTTTATCCATGGTATCCCAAAACGATTCCCGTAAATTTGGTAACATTTTAAATCGCAGTAAGGGATTACGGGCGGCTACATTTTTTTTTTTTTTTTTTTTAAGTTTATACTTCATTAGCAATACAGAGAAAATTTTAGAATATGTTCAAAAAAAAAAAAAAGATAAATATTTTTAAACAAGTGAAGTTGAATTTCATATCTTGGAAATTCGTCGAATTTGTATATGCTTCAATGTCGTTTCCTCGTTTCTAAAAGTTTCTAAAAGTTTCAAAAAAAGATTTGTTCATACTTATTGCCATTTTACTTTTATGGGTAAGGAAAATGGTCTATTTTTAATCACGTCAAAGCGGTGTAGTATGAGTTATTTCAGTTGCAGAAGAAAACGAATAAAAGTAGCGATTGTTTCTCATAATTATTACTACCAGGAAACGCCGTGTATTTCTGATATCTTTACTAATAATAAAGCTGAAAGTCTCTCTATCTGGATCTCTTTGACGCGCATAGAGCCTTCACCGTTCGGCCGATTTTCATGAAATTTGGCACAAAGTTCGTTTGTAGCATGGGGGTATGCACCTCAAAGCGATTTTTCGAAAATTCGAAGTGATTCTTTTTCTATTCCAATTTTAAGAACAAAAATATCATAAGATGGACGAGTAAATTACGAAATTATCATAACGTGGAACCGTAACATGGGTACAAGCCAATTGGCGAGAAAATTCACCATACATTATTTATAAATATACAGGCGAACCAGAAGACCTTTTAATTTTTCTATTACGGGCAAAGCCGTGCGGGTACCACTAGTTACTGATATTTTTGAACGTTTTGAATTTTTAAAAGAATCAATGATAAACACGTTTATTCCTTACATACATGTTTATTCCTTACACACATGTTATAAAATATATATGAATCGGGTATAAGGTCGCCCCGCTTATAAGGTCAGTTTCGTGAAGTCCCGAAGAGTGGCCTTATGTCGAGGTCCGACTGTACATCATTCCATAACTGACTTTAACATCTTATAAAACGTGTATAGTGAAATTATATTAAATATTAAGAAGTCGTCCGTCAAGGTATGACGGGTGAGAATAGCTTCTGTTCTTCTACATTTTAACGATGCAATTGCCTGTTTGGTGATATTTTGATGGTTGAAATTTCAACCTTAACTCCAGTGGATTAACCCTAAACTCCAGTGGATAACGTTCATTGTTGACTAATTTCCCATTTCTTCATTCTCCTGAAATGACAGTCTTTCCAGCAAAACTATTAAGCTACCGGATCGAGTTCAGCCTTGTCACAATTAAAACCTTTCCCTGCATGTTAAACATTACCGAAACATATTATCAAATTGTCATGCCGTGGCACGAGTTTAATTGTTGAAACACGCGGGCTATTTGATCATCGACTATTACTTATATGAGGATGATTTAAGTTCACTTTTTTCTCATATCTGTACCTTGGAACAACAATAACCAATATCAGATTTTGAACAAATTTAATTCAGGATAGAAATCTAGTAAATGATGTAGTAAACCTTTTGATGCAAAAACAACTAATGGGATGTAGCACTCGTATTCAGCTAAAGTAATTACATTTATCAATGTTCTAAAGATTCTTAAAGATGTCATTAAGCATTTTTAGTTAGAGATTAAAGAAAATTGAAGTAAAACTATTTCTGAATTCCTAATGTAGCATGAGAATATAATTACTTGATGTGTTCGAGTTTTTTCACAGCTCGGGCACATAAATTGGATAGAACTAGAAAATAATTAAGAAACTTTAATATATAACCGATATTTTTGTGATTTGGTGTTATTGTTCCACAGTTCAAATTTTAATTTCACATAAAACCGACTTAAGGAACTTTAATAATCATTGTCATGTTTATAATTAACACTGGCAATATTTTAAAAATTAACTTTTAAAAATCTTTGAGCATTATTAATAATTAATGAGAAGCATCTAATATTCGTTTTTAAGCAGAAAAATATTGTTTTTAAAGTTTCTTCATATGTTAGAGCTTAATATTCAAAACAATTTTTTTTCAAACATTTATCTGTTATCATGTTAATTTATTCAAATCATGTTTCATTGTTAATCTAAATTTTCTAATCACCGTAAATATTGATGAAAGAACAAAACGCTGTGCTGAAATACTTACTTCTTGAATAAAATATGGAACCCAATTTCTGTTTTGCAGTGACGTCATCACGTGTCCTTTCATTACTGGCGCGCGGTTTTAAAAAAAAAAAATCGGTTAAACATCAGATCTTAAATGTATGCGCGAAATTTGAATTTAGAATGCTTTTCCAAGGTTTGTACACTTTATGACCACGAAGTGATGATAAAGCTCTTTTAAATCTTTCTTTTTCCTTACGTTTACTGAAAACAGAAACCTTAGCATCAGAATAAACTAAACATATTTTTTGAAATGAAAAGAAAAGATGTGCTTAAAATAGTTCTCTGTCAAGAGTTTTATGCAGATTCGTGTTTTGTATGTGAGTGAAAAGTAACACGTTTCTCATAATGCAGTTAAACGAATGCTGATGAACATTATTTTTAAAAAGTGGTCAGTATTTGTATCTTAATACAAATGTACTGGGAACTGTTTGCACACGATGTGAAATTTAGATTTGAAACATACACAATTTTTTAAAAATCGGGTAATTGAGTCCGTTGATTCCAATGTGTCATAAAGGGGAGACTGGAGTTAGTTGTTACAATTTTTTTTCAATATTTTTTTACGCTAAACTACTTCAATTATTTACACGCGTGAAACTTTAAAATGCATCTAGATTGTTCAACATTCATAACATATTTTTATAAAAATTATTAGAAGCCACTACTCCAAAATATTTCAAGTTTTTTGAATAGATGTAGATTGTATGTTTCTTTAGGTGTTTTGCCCCTGTCCGTCTTGTTTTTATACTCCCCCGCGATATCACATTTAAAAAGAAAACATAATATCAAATTAAAACTTGCATGGATCAAGTTGTTACTTGTAACAACTAACCCCAACAAAATTGTAAAAACTTGCCCCATATGACGACACTTTAATTCTGGGCACATGTTACTGGTATTATATCTTTGTACAAAACTTTAAATATGTTAGCACTTACCTGAAAATGTAGGCTTTCACGTGATATAGAACTAAATTCGTTATCTGAAACGGCTTCGTCACAAATAGAAAAATAACAACGGAAAGAAAAATTACTTACAAACCGTTTTCCTTGAAACCTCAAAAAACTTGTCCTCAAAAAACCGTTTTCCTTGATCACTCTCCCTGCTACTGACTGCAAGCATTCCAGTGATAGTCAGGGAATGGAAATGGGTGAGTGCTATCATCTACTGCAAGGAAAGTCAGTTTCTCCAGGCGGTTAGTTTTAAATTCGAATGTAACAACTTATCCCGGGTAACAACTAACACCGGTCTCCCCTAATAAAAAAAACCCAACTTCTGTTTGTGAAAATGTTTTTTTCATCACTCCTTAGCCTTAAACACGATTAAAACTGTAGACTTTGATATTAGAGAAAAAAATAAAAGGTTTGACCCCTTCCCCCTTTTTACCAAAGGGTTTTTTATCATATTATAGCAGTGTCTTCTTTTTTTCGGATGAATACAACTCAAACTTAAAATTTATGATTTATTCAGTTTCAATACATTTTCTGAAAAGGTCATGTTTGTAATCAAAATAGGGTGCAAAGTGTGCATAATAGAAAACTCAATACACTGAGAATGAATATAAGGGTTAAGGAAAATATTTTTTAAACTAATTATGGGGATTTTATGTGCATTCTCTAATAAAGTTGTAAGTCCGCTGCTGAAAATGCGTACAACAGAGTATAGCAATACGTGTTTCAAAATTATATTCAGTAACTCTTTGGTCTTTGTGATAGTGAATGTAGATTGCTCATGGGATTTTTTTTTAAATTACAATAAAGATTTTATCTACTTTGTAGAAACTACAACATGAACCTGAATCTTCTTGCGGCAAAATGAGCTTAATCCAACTATTTCTCAAACATGAACTTTCGTATTTGGTACGACATTTGATACTTTCTCATATCCGTCGTAGGATTGAGTGCACGAGTTATGAGTAATTGTGTCATTGGTTCATTAATATGCTTCTGTGAAGCATAATGTAAACATTACGAGGACAATTTATAGGAACATTCGACTACGATAATACATCAATTGACTGGTCGCTTGTCAAAACTAATCTTGTAGATTAATATTGACGGCTCAGAATAAGTGTCTAGTTTAATTTCGGCTTTGTGGAATTCCGAATCATCCTGTTCACTTATGTAAGATAATTTTTTTGCCCAATGGTTTTTTACATATAGTTGAAAAGCAAAATTGGTAAAATAGAACACGAGGCCAATTAATGAATTAAATTTATTGTGTTTCTTATACATTCTTTGACAATCGCATTACAACTTATAATGAAACTTTAAGTACTAGTAAACTTTAAACTTTACCAAATAAATTTTAATAGTACTTAGTACCTCTAAGCTTCTTTTAAATTTTCCTGTTGTTTCTGTCTGTTAATTTTCGTTTTGTTTTCCTGTTTATTGTGTTACAGTCCCTCGTTTTTTATGCATTAGATGGCTTAGAATGATTCTTAACTCTGATTCTTAACAAAATCAAAAACTTTTCATGTTCCCAGTTCGTTGGAAAGTGTTTTTTTTTTTTGAAAGATTTATCATGACGTGTTTTTAATAACACACTTATTTAACGTTTCAAAAGGCAATGCTCAAAAATTGATTCCTTTTTCTTAATATTGAAAAAATGTGCAGGGTTATCATTTCAAATAATGTTATAAAAAATACTTCGTCATAAAAACCAAATATAATTGAAACTTCCCTTTCAAGGTTTAAAAATACTCTCAATGAATTAATGTCTATGATGTTGAATTTCTAGTACTGAAATCAAGATAAAATCCACAAAGGCTTTATAAGTGGATTGTTTAAAAAGTTCACAGTACTATAAATCAATGAATGGTAATAAATGGTCTTTTGTGATTTCTATCAGCAGTGTGACACAGAAATTCGTGCACACAAATTATAAAATGTTCAAAGTGTTTTTTATTTCACCCTTATAACAAAAAGTATATCGATAATGGCTTTTTTATTCTCTTTTGTGTGAGAAACTTTGTGTTAGAGCAAAAAAGGCTGTTTTTTTACAAGTTTTTTACTAATTTACGCTCGTAAAAGAACAGAATTTAAACTTAAAATTTTTCCTCTGAAAAATTAACAGGATAGGTTTACAGGTCTTTAATGGAATACATTTTGTAGTTAGACGCAAAGATAGTTTAGACGTGAATATGATCACAGGAACAAAAAAAATAGCTATGCGAAAGCTTGTTTTATTACACGCTTTTTTCACATTTTTTTCCTTACATACCATCAATGAAATGCTATGTTTCCTACATTTTGTAGTTGCAGAAGGTGAACAACAGAAGCAATACATTTTTTCAAAACATAGAGAATGTGTTTTTTTATCACTGCCCAGCTTTTGAGTTTTAAGCTCTTTTCACTAAATGTTATATTGCTGTTATAGCAATAACAGAACATGTGACTTTCAAATTACAATTATTTAAGCATGGAAGAGTTAAAAAAACATAATAAAATATTTGACAAAAATACTCTGCTTAACAAGGGAAAATCTGCCAGGTGCATTAAAATTTCTGCTATGGAGCTATTGACAAACCAAGCACTCTAAATTTACCACAATTGATGAAGCGTTATTATCTGGCTTAACTTTAGTTAACTCACTTTAAATTCACCCTATTGTTTTATTTTGAAAGTGTTTCAAAGCAAAATCTTACTATGATCTTCCTAAATTCTGAGTTTAGTTCAAATCCGTTCAAACCCTGAACATTAATTAACTACATACCTTTGTGCATAAAAAGTAAAACAAGAAATAACAACATCAACTAGTACAAATTGCAGATTACTGCAGACAGCAGTTTCGGTGTTCACAGAACACCTTTTTTAATGCAATAGAAATGGGCTTATGAATCGTGCGTAAGCTCCTTTTTTTTTTGCACTGAAAAAGGCGTTTCTTGTAACGCCGAAACACGTTGCTGCAGAAATCCAAAATGTGTGCTATTTGACGTTGTTAATTCTTATTTTACTTTTTTTATGCACAAAGGTATGTAGTTAACTCATTAATGTTCAGGGTTTGAACAGATTAGAACTAAATTCAGAATCTAAGAAGATCATAATAAGATTTTACTTCGAAACACTTACGAAATAAAACAATAGGGTCAATTTAAAATGAGTTATTTCAAGTTAAACCATATAATAACACTTCATCAATTGTGGTCAACTTAGAGTGCTTGGTTTGCAATAATTCAAGAGCAGAAAATTTCAATGCACATGGCAGATTTTCCCTTGTTAAGCAGAGTATTTTTGTCAAACAGTTTTATTATGTTTTTTTTATCTCTTTCATACTTTATGCTTAAATAATTGTAATTTGAGAGTCACATATTCTGTCATTAATATAACATTTAGTGAAAAGAGTTTAAAGATCAAAAGCTTTACGGTAATAAAAACTCATCAATGTTCGCCAAAAGAATCATTTCAAAATTGTTACTCTGTTTCATTTGCCACTTTACTTTTTGTTGTGGAGGCACGAATGCTTCCGTTGTTTTCCTAAATCAACTACTTTACAAAATTATTCTCTCTGAGATATGTAAATAAAGCGAATAGCGGTGAATTCCACTCACTTAAAGGAGCAAAAACTCTGTTTCCCGCGCAAATTACCTTCCGCCGTAGAATATTTGTCATACGGCTCCTCACGTGAGGGACGACGAAAACTAAGAAATTAAGACAAGGACACTCTTGAGAAATGGAGTTCTTAACATCACACACCATGGAAAAGTGCGGGAAAAAAGAACAGGAAAAGAGGAATGTTAGGCTGAGATATTTTCATGAATCATGCAGTAACAAGAAAGAACAGGGAAGTCAAACAGATAACGTGTCTACTTATACAACGAGAATATTTTATCCTCGGTTATTCCGATGATAATAGCTATGTGATTAGCATAAGCTAAAGCTCCTGTGAAGACCTGGCAGTGACAAGATAATTATGTAGTTTAAATTGCTGTATAAATGTACGAATCTTTGCCCTCAGATTAATTTGTTTGTTTGTGTACCATTTTGTAACTACAACTGAAAGTTTTTTTGATGATTTCTTGTTACTCTGATTTAAACTCTAGTCGCTGTTATTTATAATGAAGATTTAAGTTGAAAGGTTTAGAATAATATAATAGCGTAAGTCAAATCTTTTACAGTTTGAGTTACGCATGAACTTCGGTTCTCTTTTAGTTCCTTTTTTAAGGATACGAATCGCGCAAAACATGCTGAATGAAGAATATAGATGTCAACTGAAGTCAGTTTCTACAAAGTACTAGCTTTTCCGTACCCGGCATTGCTCGGGTAATGGAATTAGCAGGGGATAACAGTGATTGGTGCATCTAGTTAAGAAAATCCCCTATAACAATTACTTATTATTACGTATAATTTTTTCTAATTTTGAGAGGTCCGGAGCCCCTGGACTCCTTATGTATGTGCCGTACGTATTTTTACAATCTTTCACACGATTTTGAAAAAATTATCTAATTTTTTTGTAAAAAAAATGATTAAGTTATCTTTAAAATTTTCGGCGTAGTTAAATATTAAAACGAAATTTCGCCTCTTCGTTAAAAAATTCGCCAAAAATTTAGATTTAGAAATTCGATTTTTTTAACTGTATTGCAGCATTGTGAAATAAAACTTAAATGCTTTATATATTTTATCCGTGATGATGCTCTAAAAAACTTCGTTTCCTGTTTTGAAAAAGTGAGAGCAAAAGACAGAAACATTATTATTTGGCTTGAGAAAAACCTCGAAGAATCACGTGAGAAACAAAAACAATATCAAATGTAAAATTCGCTATCGAACAAAAGTTGAGATGAAGTACTGAATAATGACTTGAATGGTGGAAAGCCTTCGGAAATAAGTGATTTAAATTTCAATTATAAGTTTGCATTTCACAGAAATTAAAGTGTTTTATTTAGTTTCTCTGGAACTATATGATATTTCAAAAATCCTTTCTTAGTGGATACTATCGTAATCATGTGGACATGCTTGCCAAATTTCAAGTCTGACACTTTAGCGGTATTGGCTGTGTGTTGATATATATATGTTATCTCAGGACATTGATATATATATATGTGTGTGTAGATTTACATGGCGAATGATAGG
The DNA here is from genome assembly GCF_026930045.1 of Uloborus diversus. Taxonomy (NCBI): domain Eukaryota; kingdom Metazoa; phylum Arthropoda; class Arachnida; order Araneae; family Uloboridae; genus Uloborus; species Uloborus diversus. The sequence continues at coordinate 90,578,189 of NC_072735.1, forward strand.
AATGGAATGTCTATGAAATATATTTTTTTACCAACAGTATTAATAAGAATCATTCTTAATGTTCCAGGGATTTTTGGAATTTGGACCCTAAGAAAAATTTCCCTATATTCTTCCTACCGCACTAACGCCAAGAATGTAAGGAATTGATCGATTTTTAACATACGTTTGCTGCAGAATCAAGCGAACGACCACGACAGAACACCTAATAAGGCCGACATTAATATCTCCAATCTCGTGTTTCATTAAAAGCACCTTCTTGAGGGCCAGTGATCATTAATCAACGGTCTACTATCTTGTTCGGGCAGATGGTATTAATTATTAACCGGAGGAAGAATTAAGCAATCTTCAAAATGCTTTGGCTTTTGCGCGCGAGTGAAACTGGAAGCTCGTTAATCTTGATTGTTTTCGGATTCATATCCCTCACATTAAGTGGCTCGTTAAGTTACGAAGCAGATAGAGAGAATTTGTGAGAAATAAATCACGCGAAGTTTCAAAAATCTGGATAAATACGAAAAATAGATGTAAAGTGAGTAAAGACATTGCTCTTATAACATTTAAGCAACTTAGAAAGAGTTGGGGAACATTAATAAAAAGTAATTGCTTAAGAATGGAGTATCTATGTCTGTCACACTCAAACTAAGTATGTTATTAAAATAGAGCCCACATTACATGTATCAAAATATGCTAAAATATGCATTCAAATAGGCACTAAAATACCTAAAATATGCACCCAAAATACCTTAAAAATACATACAGATAGGCGCTAAAAATACCTAAAATATAGAAAAGGTGTCCTAATGTTAGGTAAAAAATGATCGCCCTTTCTGTCTTTAGATTTTGTCAGTAAGGCTAGAAATGCAGAAAAATACAATACAACTAGAGGACCCGACAGACGTTGTTCCGTTCAAACTTTGTGAATTGAACAGTAAAACTAGTATGTTGTGGCCATCACGAAACTTTCTTCTATATTTTTCTTTTTTTTTTCTGATCCCTCCCCATGCTTGACGAAGACGCAATATTCACAACAAAAACAAAATTACACATGCAAAAACTTGACGACCATCCCAATGTCTGAATTATTGCAAAAGCAAAGCAAAGAGCGAAAATTGAAAGTTATTTTAAAAGCCTTGCTTGAATTAATTACAAATATTTTATTTGTTAACAAACATAAGATGGCAACAGTTAAAAATTTTAAATCATTGAGATAATATTTCCGATCATTTCCATACAGTTAAAATCACGAGAAATACGCAGATGACAATCTATTGCGATTTATCTTTCTTATTGTTGCATTAATAAAGCTATTTTTATTCGCAAAAAAGAAAAAAAAATCAACACCTCTTGGAGCGATTGGCGTCAAAATTGAATCGAAGCCAGTATACATATGGATTTACATATATTCCAAATTTCAACCAGAACGTAGCATTACTTCTTGAGATAGGACACTCACAATGGAAAAAAAGAACGGGTGATTGCGCTACCCTCTTTTTAGCTGTTGACACCAAAATAAAATCAGCTCTTGTACCCACTAAGGGCTACTTGCCGATAAATTTTTCTTTCATTCCGTTCATTATTTCTTGAGATACAGCAGTCACAATTGACGACAAAAAACGTTCTATAGCTCAACCCCCGTTCGAGTTATTGACACCAAAATTGAATCAGCACCTGTTCCTGTTAATAGCAACATATGGACCAAATTTTGTTTGATTCCGCCAGTTACTTTCTGAGGAATAGCAAGCACGCGCAACTGAAAAAACGTCCCATTGCTCCACCCCACTTGGAGGAATTCGCGCCAAAAAACAATGGGCACAAGTTCACATAGCGGCACATATGTGTACCAAATTTCGTTCGATTTCATGCGGTAGTTTTTGCTGTAGAGCGGCCACAAAAAACTGGTCACACACAGACGTGACACACACACACACACATACAGACAGACAGACATTTTCCAAAAATAGTCGAAATGGACTCAGCACACCTCAAAACGTTCGTATCCGTCAAAATTCGAAATTCGAAAATTTGCACGAATCCAATACTTTCTTCTATATATTAGATATAGAAGAAAGTAAAAATGTTTTAAGCTGCTTGGTGTCAGAATGCGTTTATTTAATACAACTTGATTTATCTAATGCCCCCTGAGCAGCTGTTTTATTAAATATTTTTTCTCCCGTACTTGATGGATAAAAAGCGTACTCAGATATTAAGTGTAAAAAACTAAATACCCATCTACAACAAACGGGAAATAACGCTGCAACATCCCCCATATGAAAAAGAATAAAACAATCGAAAGGATTTCGTTCGAATGAATGATAAAGGTAAAAATAGTTCTCTGAATAAGCGAAAATCACTCATCCTCCCCCCCCCTTCCGAAGTAAATTAAAAATTCTTCAACTAAAATGACTAAACGTTCTTTAAAAACGAAAAATTGCTTATGTTTACTATTTTTATTTTTTTTAATTTTTTGTTACAAAATAGTTGATCTATAATTTAGTGTTATATAATACTTACAGGAAATAAATACACAAAATATTTTCATTTAATTAAAAGTTCAAAGTCATTTTAAAATACATTATCAAACAATGTATGAAGTTCAAGAGCAAAATATATACAGAACAACCCTTACATAACAAAATTTCTTTGTTTTATGTAGTCATATAAGTTTTTTTTTCTAGTCTATTCAGTGATCAGAACAGGCTACGAGACTTTATAATTTGACAGTGAGCAGTAATATATTCGAAAAAAAAAAATATTTTCTTAGTATAACAGTTACTGTACGATTGAAACTGACGCAGTAAAAGTTACAAACCCTTCAATTTATTTGTTACTAGCTGCGTTGCCTGGCTTTGCCCGAACTACCTTGAGAATAAAAATTGTGTCTAGTGACATATATTCAACAATCATGCTTAAATAAAAAAAACACCATTCAAAATTCCCCCTCCAAACAATGAGGACAGATATTAAAATACTTTTAAGAAATTAAAATGTGAAAGATGGATTTTAAAAGCGTAACCATGGAAGCACGAAATAAAATAAGTTCAAAAAATTAAATAAAGTTAAAAAATTAAAGGAAAATAAGGAAAGAAAAAATGGATTCAAAAAGCGTTACCGTGGAAACGCAAAAATAAAATGGTTAAAAACTTGAATGAAGATGACATTTTTCCAACTTGATTTCAAAACGCTTGTAACTTCTTTTTCTTTGGAGATAGAAGCTTAGTTTTTCGACCATAGGTCAAGATAGATCTGGAGTAAAAAAAGTCGCTTTTTCCAATGGTGTCAGAAAAAAAACTGTGGGAAAATTCCATTACTTTTTATCAACAGATTTAAGGAAGAAAGTAGTGCCTAAATTTCAGCTATGCCTAAACAAATTCTAGCTAAAAACATAAATAATTATCGCCGTAAATAATTTAGCGCATTGAAAGAAATTGCGCAGAACGCGGAAAATTCTATTCTTTCCAAAGATATGTAATATTAATATATGCAAGTAATTCCTGACACCCATATTCAGGAACTTAACGTAACGTCAGGACTTAAAGTAACAAACTGAAAATTTCAGCGAAATCGGGGACACCTAAATATTTTTTGATTCGGATAAAAAGATTTTATGTAATATGTGTATCGGTAGAGACAACTTTTCATCAACTTGACAAATTGAATTTCGAAAAAAAAAATTGTTTTCGATACACCGTATTACTCATTCGGGTATTTTGATTTTTAAAAGAAGTGTAAAGTTGAACGAAGTTTTCTCACTCGAATGGAAATTTTTAGAGACTAAGACCCAAACTTTAACGTTGTTTTTAGGAACTGTCGCCATTATTCCGACAAAAAATTTTACATTATGCTTTTTTTTCCTCTTATTCAACACTGATAGTTGAACACGCGTCACTTGACATAACTTTTGAAGAATAGGCCGTGCATCGTCGGGTGACGCAACCAGTATTACAATAAGTGGTGCATGAATTTAAAGAAAAATATACCAAATTTGTTTTCCACTAAAGTTCTAATACACAAATGGGAAATATGTGAGCACACGTGAGCAAAATATAAAATTATAAATGCTCAGTGTTGGAGCCTTTCGATGCAAATCAGATCAAGAGTTATTACTGATTTTATTCTCTCATGTGTGATACATTGAACAATCAGCTCTCAAACAGTTATTTCAGAATTATTGAATAATGCAATTAGCTATGTACAATATTACTGACTTGTCTTCTGAAAAGCAAAGAGTGGAAAACTTTTTTTATAACCTTGCCTGGAGAGTGCAGCATTCAGCATTTTATTTTCTTAAAATTCAAATAGACTAAAAAATTTAAAGTGGCGCAAAGTTAACCGGCATGGCTCACAGGTATCCTGAATGATTGTGATGCATGGAAAGGACTTTAAAAATTTTATACCGCATTTTGCAGTGACATTTAATGTATTTTTAATCCTACAAATAGTATATGGTAACAATGGCAAAAAGGAAGTTGAAAAACATTCTACCATTTAAAATCATCAGTAGAAAAAACTTTCAAAAACCAAGCTGATTAAGTACTTGAAAAAAATGCTTGGAGAAAATACAAAAGCAGAAAATATTCTCCAAAGCTCGTCAAAAATCACAAAAATAAATACTTGAGAGTAAAATGAAATACATTTTGTCCCCAAATACGACATCGTGGTTCCCGTAATCCAGGTTGTTCCATACATTTTGGAGTACCAGTCTGTCAATGGTGCGTTGTCTATCTAGTTTTTCATTCAACTGTAGCTGGAAAACTTTTCCTTTGACACTGAGAGAATTCCCACATGCATCATGGCATGTGGAACAAGATGGATTGTAGGTTCGATGCTTTTCATATACTAAAAGTCACACATTGGATATTTGTAACTAAAAAAAAACGTGCTTTATTTCTATGTACATTCATGTATCACGTATTGTAATAAGTGTAGTTGTTTCAAAAAAAATGATTTTTTTGATGTACCCAATTTTTAAAAAAAATGATTTTTTTTTAATTGGGTACATCAATTGGGCTCACCCTGTATATATCGATGGCCTAGAATAAAAACCTGGTATACGGACAAGTTCGAATCTCATGCCGATTTTTATTAAAAACATAACGATAAAAATTCAAGCTTAAGAAGAATACCAAAGACCGTGTGAGATACGAGTTTATCCATCTAATAATGCATAAAAATATTTAAGTTATCATTATTAGATTCCATGCTTTCATTCTGAGATATCTAGTATGAAAACAAACTTTATTAAAATTTCTATAGGGAATGTTGTGGGGAATTAGGCGTAAAAATGTTTTCGCAAAATATGTTTTTCAAGATTAAAAAAGTGACAGAAAAGTATCCAAAAATTGAAATTAAAATAAACGAGCGGAAGTGAAAGGACAAAGTTAAAAAATGAATAGATGAAATGTAAAATTTTTTAAGAGAAACAGTAAAAGAAAAAAAACATGTACTTTTGTTTTTGAGAATAAAAGGGAAAAAAAGTTTTAAAGGAGTTGGAGTGAATGCGATTGTACTAAATGTAAAACAAGCATTCCAAAAAACTACTTAAAACAGTAGTTCCATCACCACACTGTTAAAAAATCATCCACATTGTTAAAAAAGATCCTGAAATTTTAAGGTAAAAAGTACTGTAAAATTTTACGGAGAAATAAATGAGAGTTAGAAAACGCAAAATGGGAGCACGGGTTTGATCTCGGGACCTATGGATTGGCAGGCGGCTTTGCTGAACCACCGTAGGAGTTAGGACACATGGAGGGAGGGGAAATACGGTCTTATGAGTTTCGCAATGTAAGTCACGTGGCGTATGAATTAGCGCTGCAGTCGTTTATTTTTCGATACAATTTTCAGCATTTTTTTTTTCTGTGTTTTAAAACTCCATTTCACAGCAATATTTACCATAAAAGTTTACTTGATTTTCAAAAGTGCAGAAGTATGAGAAAATATTGATATTTAAGAAAATAACAAATTAGTTTAACGTAAAGTAACATGACTTTTCTAAGCATTAAGTTTTAAACATAATGACTTGGCGATGCCTATAAAAGATTCTATTAATATCATATGAAAAAATAAGTAAATTGAAAGAAAATAGAAGTGCTAATGAACTGGAATTCAATTCCGGTCGATTCAAATCAATTTTCGTAATCAAGATTGGCATACGAATCTCGAAAGTCTCTTTCATTGCTCCTTCGAAAGGTTCCTTTCTTAATCTTGATCGAGAAAAAGTGATATGAATTTCTCAAGTTAGTCATTAATATTATTTTTTATTTAGGGCAAAATGAAAAAAAAAAAAATTCTACTCTATAAAAATAGTATGATTCAGCCTACAATTTTGCTTTTCAGCCAGCACATGCACTGCAAGGAAAAACGCTTTCTACAGAAAGTAACAAAGCAATTTTTATACAGTACATAACAAACTCGCGTCAGCGCGTATTCCTTTTTTTTTTTTTCCAATTTGGAAACTTTCCTTGATATTAATTTTGAATGAGTTAGATGAAAACAGAGAAAACTATAATAAGGATCAATTATCTAAAATACTATAACCTTTTAAGAATGTTGAGGTAAAATTGAAGATGGCAGAGGGAGAGGAAATGCGTACTATTTTTGTTTTTAATTTTTAGATTGTGTGACATTCTGTATTTACTAAAGTTTAAAAAAAAAGACATTCAAATGCAATATTTTTTTTTTAATTCTGATTGCTCTCCCTCCGCGGTCCCATTTTCCATGATGCTAAATTATTATTTAGCGTGAAAATTATATTGTGTGTGTATTACAGTGTGTGTGTGTGTGTGTGTGTGTGTGTGTGTGCAGACGTGTGTAGGGTGTGTGTGTGCAGGCATGTGTGTCGTAGGGTGGTCCTTAAACAAGGAGCTTTTGAAATTTGTACGGGTTTAAGAAAAAGGTGTGCGGGCTATGTGAGTAATTTTATTTTTTTTTTCTCAAATTAAAAATTGAAGCAACTTAAGTTGTCTCTGAATGAAAATTTTATGTTCTTCTGAGAAAATAAGCAACCAGTGAATTTAAAACACATGAAGCTGAAAGTTGCAATCCGCCCTTTAATATTTCAATTTTCAATACATTTTCGCTTAATATTCATCTAAAATTTGCCAATAATATGCAGCTTACCATAGCCAATAATATGCAGCTTAAATGAATGCGGCCGATATCATAACGAAGAATTCCCGCTCGTTTAATGTAATCTTTGCTTTACTCAGAGCAAGCGGTTGTCTCTCAATCTGGCAACAACACTTAATTGAATTCTGTTCTTGTCTGCGGTGCTGTAACGTGATGCGACTTCTCGAACACTTGATTGATTGCGAGATTACTTCTGTAGCGACTTCGCGCCCCTGCACAATCCCCCATCTGTGCCTCCAACGGCGAGAATTGTTCCATCTATCCCGTTGGAGCAGTGATCCGGATGGAAACTTCCAGGAAAGAGTATGAAGACGAATATTTTTCGTAATTATTTGCATCAAGTTTAGATTAATATTAATAGGAGAGAAGTAACGTGAAAAATGTGGAATTCTGTGGAAGATATTTAGTGATAATAGCGGAAAGAAGATCAATATTAGGTAAAGGGGTGGTTCAAAAAAAATACTTGCAAAAAAAAAGTTTCTCCTAGATAACGGACCACCCCTCAATATTTTTAGACTTGTGGATAGTAATATACTGAAAGAATTTTGGTTCTCTATTTCAACTGAAAGAGGATGCTCAATCCCCTCCCCCAAACTTCATACCTATGGGGAGGGAGGCTTAGAAAATACTTTGAACTCGAAAAACGTATTACATTATGCACAAGTAATATGCGTATAAATTGTAATAAAATAATTATTTACAAAAAAAAAACAGCTGGGGAAATTAAATATTTCAAAACTTGTCGTATTTTCCGTATTACGGCTAATGCTAAATTAAGGAGTCGTTGAGCACACACTTAAAAGTTGAGTAAGAAGCTAAACTTTTACAGCATAATACTATTGGTAAGCCAAAAAAATATAGGGGGTGGCCTGGACTTGAGATCGAAAAAAAAAAATTTTTTTAACCACCTTAGTGTTCATGTCGGAAATGGAAATTCTGTTAGGTTAGACAGATAACCTTTAAATTACGCGTCTTCGCACAGAAATACCTGGCGATAATATAACTGCTTCGCTTTAGTTTCTGTGATTTTTTTGCACTCAACAACATGAATGTGTAATATATGTAAAAATGTAAAATTTGTAAGTATGTTAAAGCTATGTGAATATGTAAAAAATTTTAGCGCACTTGATTTACACAATTGCAAAAATGACAGTTGTACATTTGCACATGAATTATGTACGTAAAATGACTTAAAATGAATCGTTTTAAGCGTAAGTTGGATTTTGCTTAAAATCTGAAATGAGCACTTGTGTTTTTAATCAGGAGTTTTTCGAATTTCACTGTTTTCAAACTCTGGAATTGATGTACCGAACGCAAATCTTACTTCAGTCAGCACACCTTCCGCATGCTTACTCCGCCCTAGATAAGGAGGAATTATAAAATAAAAGTAACCATATTACTGATATTATGTGCAAAAAACGCTACTCTGCCCTGCTACTTTTCATTAAAAAAATAGAAGAAAGCCGAAACGTTTTTCTGATCGCAACAGTATTTTCTCCGATCACCTGATTTTTTTTCATATTTGAAGCGCATTGAAAATTTTGATTAAATTTAGTTAAAGGTATTTCAAAATAAGAAATCATTTTTTCATTTGTAATATTTTCTCTTTCGTTTTCCAGTTATTAATTTGTAGTGTCAGAACTAAAAGCGAAATCATTCAAATTTTAACGTAAAATACTGTTTTAACTGTACAATTGTGCATTTAAGTATTTTGATGATGCTTTTATTTCGTCTTGGTAAAATTCCACCTTTTGCTAAAGATATGCAAATAAGCATTAACAGAAACCTTTACATTGTGAGACATTACATTGAAACTCTTATAACTGTTTGGACACCATTTTACTGTCAGTCAGACTACGAACTCACTTCAAAGATTTTTGCTCAACTTGAAATAAATGGCATTGATGATAACCTCCTTAACGTGGAATAAAAGTTTCTAGACTCCATCAAAAGCAGGAACTATCGATCAAGATACCGTTAAATGCGAAGTGCTCCCTAATAGGAAATCGCATCTCGTTTATGATTAATCAAGTGACGGACATTCTTTCCGTTACGACGGCAGAATCTTAATCAGAGGAAATTAATTCTTTCCGCTTAGCTGGACGAAAATTTAACGACCAAGATTAGTAACCAAGAAAATGAAGACATAAAAGTTTCTCACAGAATGCGACGAAGGAAGAATGCGGAATTTCAGTGTCATGTCACCAACTATTCGTCTAAAAGTATGTAAAGAATGATTTCAAACAAGATGATTCTAACTAAATTATTTTTTTTTAACTCGATATCTTTTCTTCAGGACCACTAACGTAAGTTCAAAAATGTTGATTTTCAGGATAGTAGTGCATTGTATGTTGAGTTGTATTCAGCATTGAGACATAACCACGTAATTCTATTTTTAAAAAATGTATTTTATAACTATTCACCAGTGTTATAAGAGCACGAGTACCAACCTTGATCTGCACCAGCCAATTTTTTTTCGCGCTCATGGAAAGTAGTGCTAGTTTGATTTTCGTTAGTCTGGCTTTGAGGTACGGATATTTTGCGTAGATAAACTGAATGAATATGAACTATGTCTCATTGGTGGCATTTTTGAAAGTGCCAAAATGCTTCGCCAAAAGTACGTGCAATATATTTTATATCAGAATGGGATGTCTGATGAACGTAATAACAATGCGGGAAAATACCGTAAAAATGAGGAAATATGCATAATTAATGTGTACCAATGTAATTAAAATGTACCAGTAGGTAGCGAAGAACTGAGTTGTTATATTACATCTTCTGTACGTATCTCCATTGAAGTAGCATGGAGAGAGAATATCCAAAAAGACAGCCTCAAAGTTATGTGATTGGTGTTTTACGTTGTCAAATGTTTTTTTCTAAAAAATAGTTCTAAATTTAAGAGAAAGGCAATTGATTGATTGATAAAATAAAAGTGCAGTATACCTTAAAGAGTGTTGCCAAAAATTAGCTTAGCGCAGTATGATAAAATTTCTCTTGGTCATTTTTTTTTACACTAGTAGGCTTCGCCCCCTGCTCGTTGACGCTCACCAATCCCTGAAGATTGCTTCGCAATCTCATTTGATTCGGAAAGGTTTAAATCGTCTATTAGAAAAAATCAGATTAAAAAACGCGATACGGGTTCCGTTTAGACCAAAATGAAACCCCCCTCTCCCTCCCGAAGAAAATAGAATTTAAGTAAAGAGCTCAAAATTAGAACACAATCCTGCTCTCTCCTGAAAACAAAAATGACTTGATAGAAATGCGCATAACCAAGACATTAAAAAAAAAAAAATCTTTGAAGCGCACCCCTTTTCTGGGTTTTAAACTAACTTGTACCAACTAGAACAGTTATAGGTGCAAAGGTGCTCCTGAGTATTGCAGTTTTGAAAAGTCGCTTTCAAATTTGTGTCCTCTATTTACATAATTTGTTCTTTAGCTTCGGGCTTGAATTAAGTTGAGCATGGGACATTTCGTTAAAATATAAACCCTTATATCAGATGTTCCAATTAATTGAGAAAATTGGAACAAGCTTTATTTAATGCAGAAAAAATATGTCTTTTGACAGATATGGAAAGTTAAGGGGTGTGGGAAATCTTTCATCCCTTTAACAGGCAATATACGTGAAATTTCAGCTGAAAAAATTAATTACAAAAGCACTAATTCGAAATTTAAAATAAAAAACCCAGGTGCACACTCTCCAGGATTTGAAGCAATTTTGTACAAAATTTTCGGGGGTGTACGTTCTATCGAGTCTCCTGAACGCAGGCCCACCACAGATTTCCTTTCAGAATTTCTTTGATGTTACTTTTTTTCAATATGTAGCGATATTTACTGCATCATTAAAGAAAAATATTGCAACAAAAAAATTTCAATAACAAGAAGTTCCGTCTGCATCTAAACGAGACTACTTCCCCAAAATCGTAAATTATTTCTAACATATTTTTTTAATATTTTAAGCTGATACCTAGAAGCAAAATATGCCTTGCTCATCTAAAGAATTAGATGCATAAAAAATAAAGAAACAAACAAATGACGTAGAAGCACCTTTTAAACAAAGCAGCTAATACATTTTTTTTTTCGTTTAAAAAGAAATCTTTGACCGCTTTCAAAAAAAAAAAAGAATTAACATTAATTCGCAACTCCAGAGCTCGAATACGCTACCTTGCGGTAAATAACAATACTAAAGAAAAAGGTAAAACATTCCATTCCACGTGTTTCCTTTGGGGTAAATTACAGGCTTCAGACAGTTTGTGGTGTAATGTAATTTCAGAAGAGTAGAAACGAAAGCTTCCCACAAACACGATGAAAAATTACTGTCATTCACTATGCGTCAAAGCAAGTTATAAGTTACGGCATTTGTTTGTTTTACCTTTTTCATCCGCCATTAGACAGTGGTTGCAGCGTCCCCTGTAGTTTATTACCGTTGCGAATAAACCCATTAAAATAAATGCATCATATCAAAAAAAATCGTCTGTTTTTTCCCCTGTTGCCAAAAAATAATTTTAAAAGGAGAAAAAATGTTCTTTCAAAAATAAATAAACAACAATAAAATGACAACTTAAGGAAATAATTCATTATCAAAAAAAAAATCGTCTGCGCACATTTTTATGTAGAAACATAAAGGATTCCGAATGTATCCGCCAAAAACTGAATGCATATATTAAAACTTTTAGAACTAATCATATTAAAAATAATTATTTCACCGTAAAAAAACCATGGCTGCGGAATTAGAGTCGTAGTCAATCTAATTTTGGGACAGAAGAGTCAGATTCGAGAGCCAAAAGTTTTTAATTCAAAAGACTCGGAATTGGAATCGGTCAGTTTCCCTTCAAGTCCGCAACTCTGCCAATGTTTGCGAAGTCGGTGTCGGACTTATTTTTTGATACAAAAATCGGAGTCGGAGTCGAATTCCAAGATTCGGAGTGAGTCATTTTTCCTCCGTGCATAAGTTTTTGCCAAAAATAGGAAGTCGAAGTCAAAGCTGGCGAGTCGGAGTACGACTAATTTTCAGGCACAGGAGTGGGAGTCTGAGTCAAGTGCCCCAATATTCTCGGAGTCAGAGTCGGGAGTAGGTCGTCAAGAGTTTTTTCCAACAAAATTTGTTTGAAGTAAATCCGCCTATAAGTTAGAAATCTATGCTGACTTTCAGTTTCCCCGTAGGCGCTAATGTTAAGAGATTTGAACTGTCCAAAACTGAACGGAAAGTTGTTCAAATTGAAAAGATATTTTCGATACAAGGGGGGGGGAGTGATCTTCATCAAAATATTTTTCCTACAAAGTTTGTTTGAAGCCATTTCGCCTCAAAGTTCAAGATTTATTTTTGCCTGGAATAGGCGCTAATGTTAATTTTTTTTGAACTATTCAAAATTGAACGAAAGATTGTTCGAATCAAAAAAAAGTGAAATATAGGAATGAGATGTTCTCACTGAGATCTTTCGAACAAAAACAATTTGTTCGAATCAGACTATTCACTCGAAAGTTACTAGGGAGGGGACAGACAGACATTTCCCCCCATCTATCCCTACTTTTCAATTTTTCAATATTTATTTCATTCAAAAAAATTTATTTTTGACTTTTTTTGTTCTTTGTGATATTTTTAAGATATATTAAGCCTCCTTTCATGCTTTCTTCTTTTTTTGACTTTTACTGGGGAAGTAGGCTAAAAACTGAAACGTGGATGGAAAAAGCTATGTAATATTTGCACAACAGAATCAATATTTGAATAATATAGATACAAAAAATTATAGACTTCAGTGGTGAAAAATTTTAATACGTAGATTTCACTTCTACATTAAAAGAGCAAAGTACTTATGCAAAATACTTATTCAATTTAATAGTGTGAAGTGCAAGTACTATCCTAAGAGGTCAAACATATTTATTCTGACTTTAATATTTATTTTCTTTTAAAATATAGATGAAATTCCAGTAGATCGAGGATTGACATCTATTTAGTTCCCTTACAGACGTAGATCCAGAGAGGTTAAGCATCTATTTAATAATTTTATTTTTAGTCCAGGTTATTTTTCTTCTGCTTTTGTTATTTTTCTTCCTTCTCATTTAAGCAAATCAAACGTAAAGCAAAAACCTTTGCTCTGAAAACTGCAAAGAATGTGTTTTGATATTACAAGTAGTTACTTGTTTCATTTAGAGAAAACAGTAAAATTGTTTAGTTGCAATAATGGTTCTTTCTAACTCTAATCACTAGTACACTATTCTTCTTGCAGCTTTGTGCTTCACGTAAGTTTGAATTATTAAAGTGTACATTCGAGGAAAAAACGTAAATATTTACCGTAGATAGCTTACTTAAATTTAAAAATACAAAATATTTGCTTGGAAATTTAGTGATGGAATACCAAACAGCCATAGGGTTGATTTGCCTGATCTAAAATTTAGCGGAAGAGGGGCACTTTTGAACATTTTTCGCGAGAACAATATATATTTCTTGTTCAGATTATCTTATACATTACTAGTGGTACCCGCACGGCTTTGCCCGAAGAAGAAAATTAAAAGGTCATTTGGTTCGCCTGTATATTTACAAATAATTGGTGATGAATTTCTCGCCAATTGGCTATGTTCGTTTGCTCTCCTATTCCACGTCATGATTATTTCGTAATTTACTTGTCCATATTATGATAATTTTGCTCCGGAAAATGTTCTTAAAATTGAAATAGAAAAAGAACAAAATCGAATTTTCGAAAAATCGCTTCGAAGTGCACACCCCCATGCTACAAACTAACTTGGTGCCAAATTTCATGAAAATCGGCCGAACGCCCTAGGCGCTGTGCGCGTCACAGAGATGCAGACATCCTGACAGAGAGACTTTGAGCTTTATTATTAGTAAAGATTTAGTCTGTTTATGTCAGTCCGCAAAGTCTTCCTTATTCCTTTATCAAATTTTATGATTTATCCCTCATTTTATAGTGGGATAACGGCACCAGTAACAGACATGCTTGACATCGCTCTTACACATTCAAGCAGGTGTAACAAAGTGTAAAAACTTGCACTAGCAAGTGTGCAAAGGCAAGTTTTTACAAGTTCACTAAATTTTCTGAGCCCTTTAATGTATTTAGACTTTAAAAAAAATTTCTCTAATGCAACTATATCTCATCTAGCGTTTTTCTGCTTCTGAATCCTCTGAATCAGTTTATTCAATTTTTATTTGCTAATTTTCGAAAAAAGGTGCGACTCCCAGTAACAGACACCGACAATTCTGATGATACTCAGTAACAGATAGGATTAAGGGACTATTAGTAATGGACAGAATTCACATTTTCTCTTGAAAATGTGCAAAAAATCTAAATTTTTAAATGTAAAATCTTATAAAATTCAAATGAACATGAAACACCGGCAGACCTCATGGTGGCTCTTCAAATTTTTCCACCACTAACTTAATACTTCTGATAACACTAGTTGGTTGCACCGTATTCATGGGTCGCAGCAACATCAGTTTTACCCGCTTAAAATTCTTATTGTTTAAATCCAAACTCACGACTGTCTGTTACTGGACCCTAATCTGTTACTGGTGCCGTTACCCTATATGTTGTTGGCAAATCAAGAAATACAAACTCTCACTCAAGAAATTTAAGAAATGTACCACTTTTCTTAAATTTGAGATCTAAAATCATCTCAGAAGGGGTAATTTAATGAGTGCATTGATTTTCCGACCTGTATTGAATTGGAGCTTAGACTGTCAAACAGGAGAGCCTGGTAGCTCAGTCAGTAGTTCAGTTCGATTGGCCTGTTTTTATAGCACAATAGCTGCGTTGCCCGGCTTTGCCCGGTCCACCTTGAAAATAAAAATTGTGTTAAATGACGTATATTCAACAATCAGGCTTTAAAAATTAATTAAAAAAACATGCAAAATTTTCCTCCCAAATAATAACGACAGATATCAAAATACATTTAAAAAATTAAATCGAGAAAGATAGACTTAAAAAGCGTAGCCATGGAAACACAAAACAAAATAAGTTTAAGGAATTAAAATGCGAAAGAAAATGGTTAACAATTTGAATGGAAGTGAGATTTTGAACTTGATTTAAAAAGGCTTATAACTTTTTTTTTCTTTCGAGACAGAAACTTAGTTTTTCGACCATAAGTTGAAATGGATCGGGAGTAAAAAATATCGCTTTTTCCAATGGTGTCAAAAAGAAAACTGTAGGACGATTCCTTCAGTTTTTATTGATAGATTTAATGAAGAATGTAGTGCCTAAATTTCAGCTAAGCCTAAAAATATTCGAGCTAAAAACGCAAATAACTCCAGCCGTAACTAAGTTAGAGCATTGAAACAAATTGCGTAGAACGTGAAAAATTCTGCCCTTTCCAACGATATGTAATATTAGTATGTGCAAGTAATTTTTCATCCCCATATTTGGGAATTTATGTGAAAATTGGGCCTAAATTGGAATAAAAAAAGAACTACAAATCGAATTTTTTTCGAACCGGTCTGCAAACCTTTCCGGTGCTAAAAGAAAGATACTGTGAAACTTTCAGCAAAATCGGCCAGGTAGTTCTCGAATTTTGCGAGTTCAAACAAACAGACGCTTTTGAGAGACTTCCTTTTATACTATGTAGGGATTAATGTAAGTGTTTTGCGTATAACATGTTAGACCAAGTACACTTTTGAAACTTTGCTTACTTTATTGCAGTTAAACAATACTACTGCGTTGCTATCTATATTATAAATATAATATTTTTTTATATAAAATACTTTCAATATTCATAGGTACCCCCCGTTCACAGGTACGCCCCTGTTCCCTACTTTGTAACAAAACTCCGTGATTTGCAAATTCAGTATCTCCTTTCGCGATATTATTTTCAACATTCCTTGTCGCAGAAACGAGAGTTTTTAAAAGAAAAACCAATGAAATACGAGATTAATCGTTATTGGATACATTAAGAATGTATAAGTCATATGAGGCAGTGAGAAGCAAAGGGATGTAAGTGGGTTTTTTAGCCCATATTTTACCGCATTATGAAAAACTTAATATTTTTCATAAAAATTACTATTACAGACTAAGGAGACCTCAGGAATACATATAAAATTTTAAACATTACCAAATATGTATTCGTTTCAATTTTACAAGCTGTCCTATATATAAGACGATGGTACAATCTACTACTGTATACTTGGTTTTTCACTCAAGCTTTCTGGTACGTGTGAAATGGAAGAAAACACTCTACGCAAAGTCCTAAATAATATTTTTCATGAACTGCCACTGTTTTTCTTAGTACAATGCTTCAACTTATTGTGTTGTTTTCAGTTCTAAGTTTTTATAAAAACGTTTTCAGTATGCAGCTTCAAAAGGCTCTTCTGTATAGTTCGAGTCTTGTTTTGATGAACAGACAGTTGCTTTTCAGCAATGTTTAGAAGTATACACAAACCCATGTAAATAACAGTAACTTTTCTACAGGCTTCAGTACATATTAAGGCTTCTTGTGAAGCAGACAGCTTCGATATTTTCCAAGCAGCATCCAGTACTGCTTCAAAGGCATTTCGAAATTATGGTCGGTCATTACCATTTTGTATTACATATGGATGCATAATATTTCAATATGATTTTCATGTAAGTCCACACCATCTTTACACTCGTACAAAATGAAATATTAATCCTTTTTGTTTCAATTCTTCATTATTCTGTGGGTTTTTTTTTTTTTTTTTTGAAAAACTTTATATCTTCAAAATTGCTAATGAGTGATACTTCTTTGCCATCATTTCAACGAACAGCTGTGATCTTGTGCTTCGTGTGAAATTCCCTATCGGATGTTTAAATTCCATAATTTTTACAAGATTTTGCATGGTTCTAAGGGACATTTTCTCATTCCAATTTCCCTTACTGTTTCCGTTTTAAATAGTTGTTTGTTTCTGAGATGAAAAAAAATATTATAAGACAAAAAAAATTATGTTGTGCCCTGGTGGAGTTTTAATAATGGACAGCAAATTATCAACAATTGTATTAATTACTAACTGTCTTACCTGAGTGTAATTCTTTTCATTTTTCATCTTTTTAGCTTTGTTATGACAGTCGAAACAATTTTCGGAATGGGACATTTTTTTGGGGGGGAGGGGGCTCCTTGATATAGTATAAAATGGAAAATGGTAATTACCAAAAGAGTTGACAATCGAGAGCTTACTACCAAACTTCATGAGCTTCCCATTTGTGTAAATTTTTCATCTCTGTTTTTCAAAATAAAGAGCAAATGTTTCAACAATGGTTGAATGCTCAGAAAACACACCAATTTTTTAAAAAGCTTCATTCAAAAAATTATAAATTAGGCGAACTTTACAATAACTATCTAAATCAGTAGTAGAGTTATCATCAAATTGTAAAAACAACTTGATATGAAAGAACTGTTTTCATGACATAGTTTGACGAACAAAAGTTCTTCCTTTATCGGGAGCATCTTCCCCATTTCACTGGGTATTATATAATGCCCGCTACATAACATTATGCCCAAAAAGTGTTTAAATTTTGATGTTTGCAAACAAAAATTGTTGTTTTTCTTAGGCCAGGGTTACTTATTACTTTCCTTTACTGCTTTCATCATATTTTCGACCACACTCTCGAAAAGCTTCACGTGTGTTTTTCTGAAATTATGTCCAACAATATCTTCTGACGATTTTCATTCGAAAGTGATTCATAAAGTTATGCAAACTTCGGGTACACACTTAGGTCGTTTTTATTTTAATATATTCATTTCTTCATTAGTGTTGATTCCCTTTGAAATGTTTATTGCTCAAGGAGTCTAGAAGTTTTTCGTCAAAATCAGCGTAACTATACAGAATGCTAGAAATATTTTCATGAATTTCTTCATCATTAGTGACTATATCTTGATCAGATGACAATCTTTTCAAGTCAAGGTCCCTCTCATGGGTTCATCCTCCTATGACATTACATATTCTATAGCTAGTTCAGTTGTTTATAATTTCTTATTCAATATGCCACATGTACTCTTTCTTTAATTTATTTGTTTCTGAGATCAGCGTTCATACTTTGAACAGCAAATATTTTTGGTAGCATCACAACGTATTAAGCGCGGATGATAAATTAGTCAACAAAAAACTCCCTACGACCCCCAAAAATCTGCTCTTTCAACCCTTGTTGTGAGAAAACTTCATAGTATTGAGTTTTGAAAGAGAGCAATCAAGTTTTCCACTCCATTTTCCAACAGCTAAGCTACTTTTATATGGAGCGCGCATAGCAGGGGATTTTACCATCGTCCTATTTACAGGACAGCTAATAAAACCTTCATAAAACCTATTTAAATATAGTTTTATCTCTGCAAATTTTACTCAGTACTAATGTATATGATTAGTAATGATAAAATTGAAAGAGGATTTTGGCATATTTTCTACACAATTATTTTAATTAATTACTAAATTATGCATTATAAAACTGCAAAAAATTGTCAAATTTAAAAATAAAAATAAAATAAAAATATTTATAATTGAACTCTAAAATTTTGTCCACAGTACTTATCAAACGTAGGGTTTATAAAAATACAAAATTAGAAACTAAAAATGTGATAACCCTTGCCGAAATGCAATAAATATTATCTGTCCTATATACAGGACGATAGTAAAATATGGGTTAGTTTTGCGTAAAACGCGTTTAAAAAAAAGGTTCTTGGTAGGTTTCCATTTAATTTCTTTTCCTAAATCATAACAAAACCTAGCAGGTCTACTGGTACTAGATCTTGCCGCAATACAGAGGAGAAGTTTACCTACTATTTTTACTGGTTATCCCCAAATTTCTAATCATGGCATTTACATCCCTTTGCTTATCACTACTTCATTTGTTAATACAATATCAGTCAATTAAAAATTATCACATTTTACAAATTGCAAAAATTGAACACATCCGTTTCTACATTAAAAAAAAACGAGTTGGTCGAGTATGGGTTTCTACCTAAATGTGTAATTTGTAAAACAATCTTTTGTCAAAAATATTAGTTACTTACGGTTTTGGACTCGCATACGTTCTATCTGTTTTGCAAGGAGGTCTTCTTTAGAATATATTGGCTGACCCTCTTTCATGAGCTTTGCTTTATAGTTAACTAATTTATTCATTTCACCCACACTTTAGCATAAAGAAATGTTAATCTTTTCCCGTAATTGAAATTATCTTTTGAAATTTGCCCTTTACGTTCTTTTCTTGAAAAAATAAGACATTTCGTCCTGAACTAAAACGAAGAGTATAATTTTTTAATGTAAATTAAAATAATAGAATTTTTTTCCTTCTTGTTAAGGAAACTTTCATAGAAATAATTTTCCATTAACAAAATAATTTTATGCAGTTTTTTTATTTATTTATTTTTTTTATAACCAATTCCACGCAAACTTATCACATTTCATGTATCTTTTTATTACCATTATTATTAGATTGCTCCAAATGAGATTTTCTCCCGTTTTCATAAACAGGGGATATCTTTTTTCCTCTCGTTCTGCATGCTAATATCGTCTGAATCTCATTGCTTCTGGATATGATATTAGTTACTTCTGAAAGCAATCAAACTATCTTTATCCCCAGCGAATAAACTATCCCATGTTATTTTCTTTATACCGAAAACGTTGTAATCAATGTAGAATTTATTTTCTTGCCCAGTCTGGTATCGTTTTCCCATTAATATTGCCTTTCCCATTTTCAGTTATTTAGTTAATTTTGAATACATGTAGTAATGTTTTCGTAAAAACATTGACAGGCAGAACTGAGTTATACTTTCTTTTTTGAGGAGGTGGGGTATTTTTCCCCAGTTAACAATAAAACGCTCTCAAGAAAAGTATCTTCAATAACTACTAAAATGTAATACATAACAAAGCAAAGAAGAAACTACAGGCAGAAGATTGTGCTAATTGCAGGACAAATTCAGCTCATCCATTTATACAGTTTTCACGTAAATATTGAAAAACTAGAAAGTCTCCCGTCAAGGTACGATGGGTGAAAATTGCTTCTACTCTTCAACATTTGAACGAAGCCATTTGCCTGTTTGGTGATATTTTGATAGCTGGAATTGTAACCCTAACTCCAGTGGATAATCCCTTAACTCCAAAAGGTAGCGTTCATTGTTGACCCTTTTTTCGTTTCTTCATTCCCCTGAAATGACGCAGTCTTACCAGTAAAACAGTTAAGTTACCAAATCGAGTTCAGCCTTGCCACAATAAAGCCTTTGCCTGCATGTTAAAAACTGCCAGAACATATTATCAAATTATCAAGTCGTGGCGCGAGTTTCATTGTTGAAACACGCTGGTTACTCGATCATCGGCTATTATTTATATGAGGATATCTAGTAGTGCCTCATCTGAAAGAAATATGTAGAATCGATAATGTTCCGCAGCTTTTATTTTTATTTTATTTTTTATTATTTCTTTTCATTTTCTTTTTTTAACTTGAAAAAACGCGGAACAAAAAAGCAAGCTGAAAAGAATAGGATGGCGCCAACAAATGTATTCTCAATCGGTATACTAGTAAGCAAGGAATCAGATTAAGAACAAAATTATCAACAGTTAATTGAATAGATGTTATGCTTTCGCTGATTTTCATCTATTTATCCTCATGTTGGCATAGTTTTTTAGTATTATTATTATTCTTCTTTGCTATTTTACCGTGATTCGTTTCTCATTTAACTGGATTCAAATTACTGTTTAAATTCACATACCTGATACTATTTTTAATGAAGTATTTATAAAGAGGTCTATTTAAAAAAACTCTAAAAATGATACCACTTCTCCTAAATGGTGGAACTGGTACATGTCAATTATCTGTGACGTAGGCAGAATGGAGTCCATTACGTTAAAATCTGTAGAGCAGAAAGAAATGACGTTTTCTATGTTTAAGAGTTTAACAACATTTTGATGAAATGAATATAATTTTTTCAACAAGTTTTACGACACACTGTTAACGAATAGACTATATAAAGTCCGAAAAGACACAGTAATGTAGCGAACCATTCGAAATTTTCCGTCAGCCACATTTTTTCCATAATTCTCACATTTTAATTCGCAATTAGGATAAAAATAGTCGGAGGCCCTGCAATCTCTATCTAATGGCGACTAAAAGAGGTAAAACTAAAAAATGCCGTAAAATATAATCTGCTTTTCAGCTTAGTGAATGACTGTAATTTTTCATCGTGTTTATGGGGGTTTTCTTTTCTATTCTTTTGATATTACATTATACCACAAACTGT
Organism: Uloborus diversus; assembly: GCF_026930045.1. Classification (NCBI taxonomy): domain Eukaryota; kingdom Metazoa; phylum Arthropoda; class Arachnida; order Araneae; family Uloboridae; genus Uloborus; species Uloborus diversus. Next base: position 90,599,492 of record NC_072735.1, read on the forward strand.
CTGAAGCCTATATTTTATCACAAAGGGAAAAAGTGGAATGGATCGTTTTGATTGTTTCGGTAGTTACTTAAATCACCGCAAGGTAGCGTATTCAAATTCTAAAACTGCGAATTGAAATAACAGTAAACACATTGAGCAAAACAATTTAATTTCTTATGTATCGTTTGCTGATAGAAATCACAGTTCAAATAAATTGTAGGAGACGCTGCAGTCCTTAGTTGCTGAAATAGGTAAAACCAAGACCGACTGTTCAATGAGAAATCTGCGTTGTTCGAGCAAAGTTGACATGTTTTGCAAAATGGCGTATTCAAGCTGTAGAACTGTGAGTTATTAAGAATAACGTAAGTAATTTTGCTTATTAATACTGATGTATTTCTAAGCTGTTTACATTATTTAACTCCTTTTTGAAATGTTTAAGTTTTGAAGTAGTTGTTTTTAGTTGATTAAAAAATAAGAATGACATGCTTTAGGTTTCTTATTGCAATCTGTTTTCGCAGTTCCGTTCTTCATTTTTCCTCTACCTAACACACCTTCATGAAGTAAAAAGTAAGGTTAAAAACTAATAAAAATAATTTCAAGTAGATCGAGATAGTTTATACACAAAAAGGGACAAATTTTAAAAAAAAACGTAGTTAATTATAATTTTTTTTTTTTTTTTTTTTTTTGAGATCTTAAGAATTGCAATTTCAAATCTCTAGGAGCAAAGTAAACGTTGTTTTTCCTTTTCGTACACAAATGAGAACATTTTTTCCTTTGACCATCTTACTGAATTACAGACTAAAGTAATTTTACTGTGAATGTGTTTCATTACTTCACTACTCAAAGAAAGGTACTTTTTTTTTCGTTAAAAAAATCATCATAGAACATTTCCATGAAAGCTATATCTTTTGAGAAAGATAATTTTTTTTACCAATTTAAAGTTTTAGTGCTTATAGGAAGCAAATCTCGTATCTCATTAATGAGACTAAACAAAGCACGTCATTAGAATAGTTAAGTGCTGAGTAGTAAAAATTTACATTTATATAGAGCTGTGATGCAATTTATTGTTAAGTTGCCATGCAATTGTAATGTTTCTAACACAATCATCTGAAAATGAAAAATACTTAATCTAGTGAAACAATCAGTTTAAAATTCAGAGATGAAAAATTGTTTTTGCTCATCAGCCATTTTCATTCTCTCTAATCGGATGACAAATTGCGAAACTTTCACATTAAATTGTAAATCTTTGTTTAAACACTTTATATTTTACCTGGAATACGCATACATCGAGTGTTGTAGTTTCGTTCAAAGACACTTTTTTTTTTTTTTTTTTTTTGGCCTATTTCTGACTTGGTTACATATTACCGAATAAATATATATTCTTTGAAAAAGCAATTAATGCATAGAAAATTAAATACTTTAGTAGCACTTAAATAGCAATTTATTAAAATGAAATCATCCGATGCAATTTTAATTACAGCTAATAAAATATATACCGAATCGAACGACTTGATCATTCTTCTATTCATAATGACATTAAACTCTGCATTACATAATTAACGCACCAAATAACGCATTGGCGAACTCTCTTATTTTGAGTGTGACTTTACTTTAATGATTAAGATGTTTCAAACCATTGAACCAAATAATATTTACGATTAATACCTTAATCTAGTTTAATTTTATGAACAGTAAGATGGACCTAGTGCCTTCATTTTTATGATTCAATAAACATCACATGTAAATGGGTTCTAGACTGCAACTCTTTACGGTATATTTGATATAATTGCAGAACATCGCAGTATTAAATGCGTGTACTGTCAATTTTTGAATCAAGAGTTTCTGAACGAAAATTGGTCGCATGCAGTAATCTCGTGGTAAAATAATGATGTCTGATTTTTTTTCCGCTAGTTTTCGATTATTTTTGGTACTTGATTATTCATTCTACTCGAATATTTTCAGACAGTTTGAGTACACGATTTGGGCTCGCCTCTTTTTGCTTTGGAAAAGGGGTTCTTTATAACAATATTAAAGTGGTTTTTTTCAACCAACGTTTAACGCTTTCACGTTAAAAATAAATGTACATGAATTCACAACAATTTCATTACAAAATAAATGTAATGGTTTTAATCTTGTTGTGAAACGGATCAGAAAAGAACTTTGAACTGTTTTCTATTTTTAATTATTCAATTCTTTATTGTGATTTATGCAAATTTTGTTCGAAAGCAATTTATCTGGCAGGTGCCGCCAGATAAAATAATACCTTGTGTTGACAGGTCGTCGGCTGCTTTTTTTGTATTAGTGGAAGCGCAACTCTGCGACTTGTAGTGTGGATGGCAAACATCAATAAAGTTCGTATGTAGACATTTTGAGTTAGTTCTTTCTTGTACCTATGTGTTCCATATCACGTCTAACAATATGGTCAGAATGCAAGCGAGGAGTCTCCTAACAAATCTACAGAAACATAACGAACAAAAATTGTTCTTAACGAATATGGTACTATTATTTAGATTACCTAAGAGATTTCTCTGTGCAACAAATTGTTATTACACGTTAGTGTTCAACATTTAATCGATTCCATATTAATCTATATATTAAAGTCAAAATTTTGTCCCTAAGTAGCTGCTACATTGAAATACAGTCCTTAAAATATAGGGAGAGTACGCTGGAGAAGTCTGGAATTTTGAAACTAATTTGGCACTGATTTTAGGAGGGAAGGAGGGAATGCTAGGTAAGTAAATGTTGTTAACTGATAACGTTTCCTAGTCTTTACAAAATGGAGCGTGCCTCGAAAGGGTGTTGGAGGACTCTGGATTTCTGAAACTAATTTGGCGCTGATTTAAGGAGGGAAGAAGGGAATGCTTGGCAAGTAAATGTTGCTGACTGATTGCATAGTTCAGTCCTTACGAATTGGGGTGTGACTTCAGCGTGTGGGGGAGAACTCTAGATTTCTGAAACTGATTTATGGAGGGGAGGAGGGAATGCTTGGTAAATAAATGTTGTTTACTGACAACGAATCTTAGTCTTTAAAAAATAGAGCGTGACTTGAAAGTGTGCTAAAGGACTCTGGATTTCTGAAACTAATTTGGCGCTGATTTAAGGAGGGAAGAAGGGAATGCTTGGCAAGTAAATGTTGCTGACTGATTGCATAGTTCAGTCCTTACGAATTGGGGTGTGACTTCAGCGTGTGGGGGAGAACTCTAGATTTCTGAAACTGATTTATGGAGGAGAGGAGGGAATGCTTGGTAAATAAATGTTGTTTACTGACAACGAATCTTAGTCTTTAAAAAATAGAGCGTGACTTGAAAGTGTGCAAAAGGACTCTGGATTTCTGAAACTAATTTGGCGCTGATTTAAGGAGGGAAGAAGGGAATGCTTGGCAAGTAAATGTTGCTGACTGATTGCATAGTTCAGTCCTTACGAATTGGGGTGTGACTTCAGCGTGTGGGGGAGAACTCTAGATTTCTGAAACTGATTTATGGAGGGGAGGAGGGAATGCTTGGTAAATAAATGTTGTTTACTGACAACGAATCTTAGTCTTTAAAAAATAGAGCGTGACTTGAAAGTGTGCTAAAGGACTCTGGATTTCTGAAACTAATTTGGCGCTGATTTAAGGAGGGAAGAAGGGAATGCTTGGCAAGTAAATGTTGCTGACTGATTGCATAGTTCAGTCCTTACGAATTGGGGTGTGACTTCAGCGTGTGGGGGAGAACTCTAGATTTCTGAAACTGATTTATGGAGGAGAGGAGGGAATGCTTGGTAAATAAATGTTGTTTACTGACAACGAATCTTAGTCTTTAAAAAATAGAGCGTGACTTGAAAGTGTGCAAAAGGACTCTGGATTTCTGAAACTAATTTGGCGCTGATTTAAGGAGGGAAGAAGGGAATGCTTGGAAAGTAAATGTTGTTGGCTGAGAGCATAGCTCAGTCCTCACTTATTGGGGCGTGACTTCAGCGTGTGGTGGAGTACTCTAGATTTCTGAAACTGATTTATGGAGGGAAGGAGGGAATGCTTGGTAAAAGTAAATGTTGTTAGTTCATAGCATAGCCCCTAAATCTAAAAAAAACGTTCAAACCATTTTATAGAACTATCAGTTTCAAAATTTAGTACAAAAGTAATCAAATGTTGCAATTTATTTGTCACGGAAGGAGAATGAGTTAATACGTCATCAAAGCCAATTGAGAGAAAACAACAGCTGCTCTTACCAGGAAACCACCCAGTAGTGAAATAATGGATATTTTTTCAATAAATAACAATCAAAAGAGCATTGAAAAAAATGTTTCTGGACACAAACTATTTGCTGTTGTGTCCTCGTTGAATCGAAATATGAGGTCTAAAAGTCTACACATCTTTTAAGAAAAATCGCCAAACTTAGCAAGTTGAGGTGAGTCATGGAAGACATCTTTCACACGCTCCATAATGGGAGTCAAAAATATGTCTTAAGAGGCTATTTCGATATTTACCTGTTTAAACTTTTTACTTTTTCCTTATTACATTATTCGCATGGTTCGCTGGTTTGAAAATTAGTGTTGGCATAAGAGAAAATTGTTGGGAATTCCAATGATATTATGAATTCTTAATTTTTATTTCAATATAATATTATTTCATAATTTTTGGCTTTAATAAATTCCCAGTTTTCTTTTATCTTGCAAAGCCACAAATGCTAGTTCAATAATGGGGTTGTTTCCATCAGTCAAAAGTACTACATTTAGTCACTGAAGTTGATAGAATAAGCGAACTGAATAACATGGAGCGAGAGTCAAAACTTATTTTCAAAACGTTTAATTTTTAATTATGTATTTTTAATGTCCGATTTTTCAAATAAGGCGTGGTCTTTATGACGTCACAACTGATGTACTTGACGCATCTCTACTGACGTGCTGAATGCTTACGCTTGCTGTCTGCCGCTTTTCCAGCTTATGAACAGTAGTGAATTGAATATTGCGCTCTACGCTTGCTATCCACCATATCGTTTCCAGTACATGTGAGTGAAGAAGCGAATTAAATATTGCGCTCTGCGCTAAGGGCATCAGTGAATGGCATGTCATCACTTGTGATGCCATGTACGGAATCGTAAAAAATGAAATTGAATCTGCGCACCAATTATCTCCCCCCCCCCCCCCCAATAATCGTTTGAAAATATTAAACTTTGTCAAATTATTTTTTAAATGTTCAAATCCTATGTTTTTAAGTAAGTTCTTACAGAAAAAATACTTTTAAAATTTCGGAAGTGAACTTATTGTGACGTATGCAAATGACTCTGGCTGACTTTGTACAATATTTGTATAGATGATATGCTCTATCTATTACAATGTACTTTTAGCTGCTTGGTCAGCCGAGTCTGACGTCTGCTCTCTCAAATTGGCAATTAAAAAATTTAAACTTTAATAGCTAACCTAATTTTAACTTAATTGAATTTCTACTTTTTACATTTGGTTATATTAAAGATTGAGTTTTAAATGTTATGCCAATTAACTACACTCCTGTTTGTCAAAATTACAACACCACGTAGGACACGCGAGTGAGCTGAAAATTGCAGGAAATGTAAAGTAGGGTATGATATGCAAATGATTAGAATTGCAGACCGGTAGCGCATGCGTATGCTGAGCAGCGCCCTCTGAACGGCGGACCGAACCAAATATAAATAGACGGCTGTAGCGAGGCGTGTATGATTATCGGTGCTTATATGCAAGAGTAAACGTTAACTGCATCTTTACTATGCCTCTTCGACGAAAGAAAGCGAAATTTGAGCAAATTTCGGAGTTTGAACGGGGCAGAATTGTCGGCCTTCGTGAAGCTGTATTGTCTTATCATGCAGTAGCCGCTCATGTGCAGCGTAACAACAGCACAATCATGCGTGTTTGAAAGCAGTGGACGGACGAGGGTCGGACAGCTCATTCGAGAGTGGACCCCGAAATGTGACGTGTCAGCTCGCAATGACAGACACCTGGTGCGTATGGCTCTGACGAACCGCACAGGTTTTTCTAGACAATTGGCAGCACAGTGGCCAACAACTACAGGTGTTTCATTGTGTGCTTCATCAATTCGGAAACGTCTGCTGCAGCGTGGGCTGCGCGCAAGGATTCCTTTATACAGGATTCCTCTAACGCAAAACCATCGCCGCCTGCGGCTACAATGGGCCAATGTACATAGGAGCTGGCGTGCTTATTGGTAGCAAGTCGTCTTTTATAGGCGAATCCCGCTTCAATTTGTGGCACCATGATGGCCAAATTCGTGTCAGGCGCTATGCCGGTGAACGGCACATTCCGGAGTGCATTACCGAACGCCACAGTGGACGAACATCCGGAGTTGTGCCATAGCATATCAAGGACTATCACAATTGCTACGAATTGTGGGCAATATGAACAGTACCCGATACATAAACGAAGTTTTACAGCCCCAAGCTATTCCTTTCCTGCAAGGATTGCCAGGGACTGTATTCCAGCAGGATGATGCCCGTCCACATGTCGCCAGGACTGTCAAATCCTACCTTGATTCGCAGCAGGCACAGCTTCTTCCTTAGCCTGCATATTCCCCGGATGTGTCACCGATTGAACATGTGTGGGATTTCGTTGGGCGGCGCACAGTGGAGTATTTGACTGAAAATCCCGGCCAAAAGTCCAAAATTAAAAATTTACCCGATTTTTATGAAGACTAACTGGTGCATCGATCGGCACCTGATTTGGAAATTTGAGTCACGTACAGTTCTCATAGCCTCGGTGAAAGATGAGATTTCTATAAGAATTTCCGCTTTTTTGTTACGTTTCAGCTTAATTATTACGTTTTAATGTAGATTTTTTTTGTGGCTTTCTAAATGAATGGAATTGAACCAAACCAATTTTACGGTACAAAGAAATTTCAAGGCTTTGTGCTAAATTATAAATCAAAGTAAATATTTTTATTTTCTTTTCGTGAAAATAAATAAAGAAAACTTGGTACGTGAGATTTTTAACGGCTTTTCGCCTTAATTTATAACTAGAGAAAGATTTTTAAATGGGTGTCGGGCTTGGTCGGGCTGTTTTGAAAGTTGCATCGTATTTGGAAAAGTCTCTAGTGCTAATTTCAGCAAAAAAATCTTCTACCTACAACTGCCCTTTTTTAAAATGATTTTTTTTAAGTGCATAATTCAATCGTTTTGTGACAAGTCATGATTTTAAACTGAATTTACCTACAAAGATTTAATAAATTTATAAAAAGTTATCATAAGTACTACTGAATGAAAATATCGACATATTTGAGCGCACAAACAATAAAATTTCAGACACGAGTTTCAGGGTTACGAGAAACCGTTTCATCAATGTATAAAGATGTAAGCTATGGAATGAGAATCATCCAATTAATTTCGAAACGCTTACCTTTATGCATCACTAAAGAGATTCATAGCACCCCTAAAACATGTGTTTGCGTTCAATTATGCTAATTTTCTCATCTACGTTAATGAGTTAATAAATTAAATTATTTTGTGATCTCGCTAAGAAAATTTGCTCTTCCTTAAAATTGAGATAGATTTTAGATAAAATAAATAAATATTTATATTTTTTCAGATCATTGCTGCAAATAATGTGCCGGGGGAGGGGGGATTTTCCCCCCTTATACCGTAGCAAAAGAAGAAAAACAATCCCCCCCCCCACACACACACACTTGCTATTGTTGGAGACAATTGTAACTGTCTCCTAACGCTAGAGAGCTATCCACATTTAAGACATTTTACCTACTCATTGTGAAATTGAAGTTATATAAAATTTTAGTTCCAAGTTTTTGTTCGTACAATTTTTAGCGGGACACATCATGCTGTGTAAAACTAAGGATCGACCCAAGGTACGAGTACAGTATATACAATTAAAAAACAATTTCAGTACAATATATACCATTCAAAAACAAAGAACTTTTGAGTATCCATTTTCAAGTGTTTTTACAGTTATAACATCCTAGTTCTTTTACTTATTTTTTTTACAATAGAAAAAAGGTTCTTTGTAACCCCGAAACCCTTGTCTTTAATTCTTTTTGTGCATGATTAGCTCAGGGTTTTAATGATTGAAACCAAACGAAAAGAATAAAATTGACTTTTTTTTTTTGGTTTCAAATTAGTGTTTTGTACAGAATACTAGGATATTTTAACCGCTTTTTGCTTTTTTTCCCCCTCGAACAGTGCACTTAATTACAATCTTCAAAGGAAAACAGCCATTCGCATCGAACATGTTTACTTATCACTTGTCTAAGCATTATTGGCAAGGAGCCAACTGTGGCATCCATTTCGGATCGAGTGAAAATTATTGAAAATTTTTATTTCAACTCATTGAAAAAAAATTCATTATAAATCAGTGAAACAACATAACTTCACCGTTTTCGCTGTAAATGAAAGTAAGGTGTTCATATTATTTCCTTAAAAAGTTTCAGAGCCATAACATTATTAGAATATTGGATGCAGGAATTTTAGTTTACATTGATTGAATAATTGAAAAAAGTCGAAAAAGTGACCTCCCTTTGTAAATTCTTAGAAATTCGGTTAATTACGTTAGAACTTCAAACAAACCATATTCTTGAAGAAAATTATTTTTCCTATCTAGTGATGCATTGGGTTTTTTTCTACGTTTACTAGGATCGTTTTTACGGTAGTAAAAATGCAAAAGTCTAAACCGTGGATAAAATATTAAATATTTCATTTTCTAACTCAAATTTAAAAAATCGAGTTTCAAATCGTAACATCAGGCCTTTCAGAAAACTTGTATACCAAGTTTCGTGTCTATAAGTGGGATAGCTTCGCCGTTCAGCGCACAAACGCACACAAGGGTGTCAATTGAAAGGAAAATTTCAAACTAGTTTTGGCCAGGATTTTCAGTCAAATACTCCACTGTAGCGGCGTCTCGCTCGTGTCCTCGTCCTGTTGCTTCGACAGACGAACTTTGGTTGCGCATACAAACAATATGGAATACTCTTCCGCAGGCAGATATTCAAACATTGTTTCACTCCATGCCAAGTCGTGTAGCAGCTCTTATAGCGGCGCGTGTGGCCACACAAAATACTAATTTCTATCTCGTTTTATTGTTTGTTTCGTTTGAAAAAGTAATCATTTATTTGTACCATTACCACTCAACTGAGTATTAAATTTCATTCAACTATGATGCTTCCTTCATGGTATTGCAATTTTCACAAACAGGAGTGTATTTAGAAATGTTTCGAGACAAATTGATTTTCAATTCATATTTTTAATATGCAAATAGCTCGCCGAGGAACTCATTTGTATACGTTTACCATGGAGAAAAATTAATGAAGGTAATTTTAACCAAAAGAATTCTTTTCACACTCATGACTTCTACACTCTGCGTCTTGTAGGGAAGTATTTAAATTTGAACTCGGTGAGGCGAGTTTATTTGATTTAATCCCTCCACTGAGCTAACAAAAATAAGCTTCTTTAGTTTTCGACGAACTTCTTGTTTTATTTCCCTGTGATTTTGTAGTCAGCAGCTGTGTTCTTCATATTTCCAAACATTAATCCTTTTTCGGAAATTGAGGATAATATCAAGATTAAATATTTTTTTCAAAAATTAACATGCTTAAGTAAAATACTTTTTAACGGAAAAATACTTGATTTAATGTTAATCAAAAAAAGATATCCTTTAAAAATTGTAAATCCATTGCAAACTAACACTTTCAACTAAATCAAAACGTACTGGCATTGCAAGATAAGTGAAAAATTACGTAAATCAATGAGCTAACAATGCAGTGTTCTGTAAACTTTATTTTTCAATTCCATGCATCCTTTCACGTCAAAAAGAAATCATAATTTCGATCCAAAATATAGTTTGTTATAAATGGTTTTCATTTTTTCTTTTTTTTTTTTTTTAAATCTGTTGCAACTTCGGAGCAAACTATTTCCTAACACATGAATTCAAATTGGAAAGAAAAATTTTAAACTATGAAAACTATTTCAGAAAGCACTTCTTTGGGCATGCTGAATAGCATCTTGAAAATAATGTTCCGAGACTTAAATTGTATCTTGAAATTCAAAAGATATGGAATTTGAAACTTGAACTGAATAAAAGATGTAAATTTTTATTTCAAAATTCAGCAAAAAGTAAATAAATCTTTCCGTCGTTATAAGCTATGATTTCGTTGCATTAATGTACCTTTCTTCAAAATTTCAACTTCTTTTCATATTTTTATTCATGCTTTTATTGCATTTCTGCTTCATTTTTTGAGTAATAAAACATTTATAGAATATTTTGAATTTAGAAAAGAATTCTAGAACAAAGGCTTGCACGCCATTTATAGTTTAGTTGGATTAGGTTTTAAAAATAGCTCTTATTTAAAATTATATGAAAAAAAAAACTCAGTAAGATAGAAGTTTTGCATGAAAATACAGGTTTTTGCGTGATTCATACAAAGGATTGTGGCGAACAAAATACGTGATGTATTACAAAACTAAGGTTCGTTTTGGCCACAAAAAATAGCTCATAAATAAAAGTTTTGATTAACAGTAACATTATACTACATATTGTCGAATCAGAGCGATACTAACATATCTAATCCCATGAATAACATTAAGATACGTGAAATACACCGCCAGCTCAGTCATTTCCAGCCGAGGACTGCAGTTTCGTGCTTATTAGCACTCATGGCTGGAAATGACTGAGCTGGCTGTGTATTTCACGTATTTCTGCCTTAGCCCTGGCTATAGGCGGTAACTTACTGAATATACCTGCCTTGCCTTCAAAATTCGAGTTGAACCGAACCATTACTTCGGTCACTCGTCTGGTCAGTGCTAATTCTGTATTAGCTACCAGTTTGTTTGGCACTCTTGACTTCCTTAAGAGGTTTTCCATCTCCAGCTCAGTCATTTTCCTATGCCGGGCTGATGAGTGCTAATAAGCACGAAACTGCAGTCCTCGGCTGGAAATGACTGAGCTGGCGGTGTATTTCACGTATTTCTGCTTTAGCCCTGGCTATAGGGCGGTAACTTACTGAATATAACACTAAGATATCTTACTGTTGCTCTGAGGCGACACAATATATTTTACTGCTCCACATAACTGACGTTCACATCTATACATATTCCATAACGCTGCTTCAACTTCTTAAGTGCCTAGCATTAGAAGTTTGTTTGTGACCTGGGAATTGAACAAGTTGTTGACACCAGTCTTGTCTTCATCATCGATCATTCATCCACGTTTTAGCCTAGTTTCCGAGTAAAAGTCAAAGAAAGAAGAAAAAAGCAAGAAACAAGGCTCAATACATCTTTAAAATATCTCAAAATGTCTGTCGTTCTGTCTGTATACCCCCCCCCCCCCCATTAAAGGACAAGGACAAATAATTCCCATATTTTACTTTTTGATTTGAACAATTTTCCATTCAATTTTGAACAGTTCAAATCCTTTAGTATTTCCGCCTACGGGGAAATTAAAAGTCAATAAAGAACCCGAACTAAAAGACGGATTTGCTTCAAACAAACTTTGTTTAAAGTAGCTCTTGATGACCAGCTCCCGACTCCGACTCCTGTATCGCAAATTTAGTCGGACTCCGCCTCTGAGTACTTAGCCCCTTTCAAAGATTTGGACACGGAGGGAAAATGACTGACTCCGACTATTGGGATTTTAAAACCTTCGATTCCGACTGCAACTCCATTATCAAAAAAAGAAGTTCGACTCCGACTCTGCAAACATTAGCAGAGTTACGAACTTTGAGGGAAAATGACCGACTCCTGTTCTAAGCCTTTGATTCTCGACTCGGATTCCTTTTCCCAAAATCAGATTGACCCCAACTCCGTAGCCCTGGTTTTTACTGTGAAATACTGTCTGAACACGGATTGTATGGAAAGGCAAACATCTAGTTTACAGACGGAAATGGACGTGTCTATTGGAATTTAGGGATGTCATCTTTATCAGATATATGTTAGCCTCTAAATTAAGTAGAGTCTCATTCAAAAGAGCGGAACACGTGCATCAAATTTTTACTTTCCTACCTCATTCAGATAGGCTCCTTTTAACTGGACGTTTGCCAATTCCATACAATCCGTGGTTGGACAGTAATTAGTGTTGATAATTTGTTTTTATTTTCATGTCAAAGTTTTAATTTATGTATTCTGTTTTCGGCAGCGGCTAGTTAAGCGACATTCAGAGTCCTTTATGTTTTAAGATCGAAAGCAGCGCAGACGAGTGTTTTTTTTTTGGGGAGGGGGAGCAATCACGAATTTCTTATTGTTTTCATTTGCCCTTTGAATGACGTTCCTATGATTTACTTCCACCCCGCCTTCCTCTGCAGCACCACTCCGCGACCGGCCCCTCCCGATGTAGCGAAAACCGTCTTCAAGTTGCGTCCATATCCTACACACACACCCATACATACACGCATGCCTACACACATGAATGCCTTCACACTGTCGCATATATATATATATATATATATACACACACACAAACGCGCGCGTACTTACACACACGCGCTCTCGATTGCGAAAAACAAAATTTAAATTTAAAATTCCAAAAATTCAAATTTTTTTTTTTATAAAAATTACTTTTTTACGTTTGCATTGTTATTTATTTATTCTTTAGAGAACGTTTATTTATTTTTGAAATTATTTTCTGGCAACGGGGAAAAAACAAAAGATTTTTTTTCTTTGATATAATGAATTTATTTTTTTTTAATTCTTTTTTTTTTTTCTTCTTTTTGAAAGCCTTTTTTTCTTTTTTTCTATAAATAAATATATTGGTCATTCTCACAAAAACAGTCATTTTGAGCTTATTTAGATCGGAAAATTAAAGTGGACGGAATTGGATGAAACTTTTAATAGATAGATAGATATATATGAGGACTTTACAAAAAAAAATATTGATTCTTCAAGATAATTTTTTGTTTGTATAGCATTATGCCCTCGGCACTACATACTCACTTAAGCGTCGTTCCCCCACTAGTGAGGGAATGACAAATTCATTGAAATTTGATTCTAGCAGCTACGCCTAACTGATATTTGTGTTTATTCCCATAAAAAATTCTGAAACGAAGAAGTAACTTTCGAACATTCAGTTTTCATGCATTATTTTATTTTATTTAACTGTAAAAACAGATATGAGGGAATGACGAATGCAAAAAACCTTATCTGGTTTTATGCTTTCATATAGATTTAAGAAAAATTTCAAACAACTTAGAGACGTAACTGTGCTACAATATTTTTCTGGGTTGCTATCAGTAAATTATTAGACATTTCTGGGAAGGAAACCAAATGTTGTGAGGGAGTGACACTACCCACTGGAGACAAATTTAAAAACAATTCAGTGAACTAATTTTTGATGAAAATTTAATTTCAAATCTTTTTTTTACTTAAATTATTCGATATTACGAAATAAAAAACACGAAAATGTGAACATCTTGTTCGCTTGCTTAGAAATAATTTTTCTTTATTTTTTACTGGCAGTGTGCACAAGTCAGGGAATGAATGACATTTGGGTACTTTAGACTTACATTAAAGGTATTTAAAAAACATATAGAAATTTTCTTTAAGTATCTTGTAAAACACTATTCTCAATAGTATTTAAGCCCCAAATAATGTGCATGAGTCATAGAACATTGATACATTATCATAAGGACATGAAAATGATTGTTTCTGTGAGAATGCTACTTTGTTTAAATGTGCTAATACATTTTTTGTTCGTATATTTATTTTTAACGTATCTATTCTTTTTGATAAGAGAAGTATATTTTGTTTCTAGAAATCAGTTTAAAATGTTAAAAAGTTATGTTTGACATAATTCGCAGTCTCAGCTAATTTAGAGAATATTGATTAGATACCAGAAAGTTGATGTTGGTATATAGGAAAGTAGGTTCGTTTAGTTCTGGACGGAACTTCTTGTTTGAATAAAAGAGGAAGCAACTGCTTAGAAGGTTAGAAATGTACGGAGGGTAACCAAAAAGACTTGAATGTTCTGCTTGGTTTAGCAGCACTATGAGGGCTTGCGTTTTCAGTCCACAGACTAGACAGAACTCACAATGGATTTCAAAAGTTGAAAATATGTTTTCCAGCAGAAGTGCATTTCACACCATGCATTTCACAATTGGCAGGGTCTGCGTTGTCTGGTCCATTGTGATCTGCTCTCATTGAATGAGGAAAGACTACTGTATCAAAAAAAAAAAAAAAACAGTTGTAGTTTTGTAAAGAGTTGGTAGAAAGCTCTTCAAGCTTCAAGCATGGAACTTTAGTCAGGACTACCATCAGTTAAATATTGGTCACTGATTCTTAGTTTTGAAATGCGCCTCGTTCTTGCCATAAATGGTTTTTAATGCATCGGAATCTGCTGTAGTTTTCAATGAAACCGTGAACTTGCATTATTACTTATAACTTCTCAAATGAATGAAATTAAAAAAAAAATCCTTAATTGAGGAAATAATACGAAAATTCTATCAAAAAGCATTGTTTGAGATATAAAGAAAAGGAAAATCGGTTTTTATACTCAAATTATCTTTTTTTCTTTTTTTTAACACAAACAATGAGTTCGTCTATGATTATATCAGTCATGATATTAGTAGGGAGTTTAATCAGAAATTGCAAATTAAGCCATCATAAATACACTCTATAACGACGCCCCAAGAAGGAGCTGTCAAAATGAATCGAAATTTCACTTGCATTGATGTAAGAAAGTGATTACAAAACGAAAGCAAAATAATTATTTATAACAGAAAAAATCTCAAATGAATGAAGGTTTTTTTACCTGGTCAGCTACCTTTAGCATGAATGCTTGAGGCGATACAGGCAAGAATTGAAGCACTCAAAAAACAACAACTTCAAAAATGACGAAAAAGCACACAAATTCGAATATATCGCAGTGTCAAAATGGCTCCGACTATGTGGTATAATAATTTGAAACATTCAAATACTCATCAAATGCTCAAATTAACCTGTGTTCATTTTTTGAGGTATCTGTGCTAATTTTTGAATATGTAATAATTTCAAAATTGGGTATTAATCGTGTCATGCAGGAGAAACGGGGGTACATGTGAACATTTTTTGTAATTTCTGAATTTCTTTAAAAATATTATCAATTTCTCAGAGCAAAATGAGCCCTGAATTTTTTTCAGATTTTTTAAAAAAATATTTCTTTACGTAATTTTTAAAAAACGTCTTCAATTATTCGCATGGGCTCCTTCATTCATGGGTCATTCAGGCCCATAAATGAAAGATTCATAACAGGCAGAGTTTTCAGTCACCCCTTACCAAACTTTCAGAATATTTGACAGCATACAAGAAAAACTCTTAGCTTTAAAAGCTGTGTGCAGTATTTGCCGTGGATTACTTTGTTTAACAAGTAAAAGGTGTGAACTTTTTTGAGTCAAGAAGCGACTAAAATTTTATTCTAACATATATATAAAAAAGAAAAGTTACATAAAATTTAAATAGAGTTGCCACTCTTTGGCTACGTAATAGATTGAAATAAAATTAGGATGGAGCTGTGAAAATTGTAGTTAGTGGTCTAACAAAAACATAATATTAAAATTTGAAGTTGAAATATTGAAAATTTATTGAATTTATGAATGTTTACTGCAAAAAGCTTTCACTGCGAATGCGTAAAAGATAGCTATGTGTAACTTTCATAATTTAAAACCCAAGCAAATCGCTCAAGTCATAATAAAATTCAGTTTAATATATTAATAAATTATTTTTGAATGAAAAAAGAACCGATTTCAAAAAAAGAGGGACTAAAAAGTAAAAAATAATTGGTCACTTACATACAATTTCCTACCCAAACCTATAAATCAAATTTATTTTACAATTCCAGTACAAATATCAACTTAACTAAACACCCAATTATAAAATACGCTCTGATTTTAATTACTATACGATGAATTATTTTAATACCTAACTAATTATATACGATATCTAAATTTTTAATAACCTTTTGAAGACGATGCCTCCTATAAACTACTACCTAACGCAACTGAGTAGGTTTAGTTTGAAAAACTAATTTCGCGATTAGTTAAATTAGTGTTTAACTCCGGATTTCTATAAACTACTATCTAACGTAATTGAGTAGGTTTAGTTTTAAAGGCTAATTTCGCGTTTAGTTAAATCAGTGTTTAACTCAGGATTCAGTGGGTTGTCAGTTACGTTAGGTAGTGGTTTATATGAGGCCTGACTTCAAAAAGTTATTTTAAAAAAAAGAGATCGTATATAATTAGTTAGTTATTAAAATAATTCATCGTACAGTAATTAAAATCAGTGCGTGTTTTTATAATTGAGTGTTTAGTTAAGTTGATTTTTGTTCTGGAATTGTAAAATAAATTTGATTTATAGGTTTGGGTAGGAAATCGTGTGTAAGTGACCAATTATTTTTTACATTTTAGTTCCTCTTTGATTTTTGAAGTTGGTTCTTTTTTTATTCAAAGATAATTTATTTTTGGCTTTTTAGTGGTGTAAATATAAAAACAGAACCTAGGTTAGAGTGTTAGGTACATGACGGAGAGGCCTTTCTTACGTGCTTCTCGAGTGAGAAAGCGACGAACACAGGAGTCTGAAAACAGCTAAGATGAGCACAATAGAGAAAGAAATAGAGAAAAACGTCTCGGAGCCTTCCGAAGACTGAAGAAGGGCTTTTTCAAACACGTAATTATTTACAAAGAAAATTGTCTTCATCATCAGTTCGACTTTATCAAAGTATGTTTCCGCAAGCAAATATACGAGTCACTAAAAACAACAGAAATTGCTTTTACTTGGCCATAAAATTTGAAGTGTTTCCTCAATTTTTCAAGGATCCCATCTTCAGATAATGACCTGATGACCATGGGATCACCTGGGAAGTTTTTCTTTTCAAACAAAAAAAAAAAGAATTTTCAAATTGATCTATACGTGTTCAATTTATTGTGGGACATACATAAAAAGGTTGAAGAGACGACGAATTGAGAACGTCTGTTTTAAAGTCTGTTAAAAAAAGAAAAACTATGCGCATAAAATTTTATACGATTGTCACTAAAAACTTGTCCTTGTTCCTCTAAAGAATTTATTTGTGTGCTAATTTAATTAGAGCCATTAAAATGTTAATGGTTTCCCAAACTAATTTACATTTCACAATAATACGTATCGCGTAACTCTTGATAAAAATCACATTTCTCTTCCCTTGGTCCCGTTATACATCAACACCACACTAGAAACAGAGTATCTACTGTGATGTTGTATATATGAAGATCAAAATACTATTAGAGCAATGATACTAAATGAATTTCCTGTTTGCTTCAGAGGAGCTTTTGTTTCAGATTTGCGAAATGACTACCAATGATTAATACATGGGCGATATTTAAGGGGGTGCGCGAAGAACATTCCAAAGCAAGAGTCCCATAAAAAGGGAAAACACTTCTCACCCCTCCCCCTATCATCTAGGTGAGCACCCCTGATTAATATTAACGTTTTATGGTACTTTCTTTCACACTGAGTAAAGAAAGTACCTTTGTTTTATTGCACTTTCTTTAACAATGGTTTTTATATTTAATCGTTAAATGGGTAAATTAAACGAAGTTTACTGTTTTTTTCCCATAACTTTCTTCTAAAGAACAAATATGGGCAAGCAAAGGTTTGAGACCTAAGTTAGATCACCCCCAATCCATTAAACCAAAAAAAAAAAAAACCATAAAAACCGTTTCACTAAGTGAGACGCTATGAATTTACAAACAACAAAGCGCGAGTATGAAATTTGAAGAGTTTCTTTGATTTCCCCAAGATCTCTCATACCCGGACATGACCATTAGACGACCGGGAGAATTATACCGCTTCAAACAGAAAAAGAATTTTCCTAAGAATTTTCCCTTCCAGGCGTCGTCTAGTAACCGGGAAGCAGGGTACATAAAAAATTGCGACGAAGTCTGGTAATTAGTATTGCAATTACTGTAAATTAAACTAACGGCGTAGAGAAATATTGAATCTAGAGTACTTGTTAAACTTCATAAATCGGACACCAGTTACGATATATAGATTTAGGAATATACATTTAATCGTCGGAGGAGGGGGGGATTTTCGCCTTTAATTCCCCTTGAATTGAACACTAAATATATTTGAAACTGAAATATTAAAAAAAAAATTGTAATGACTAAATAATTTATTCGCAAAAAAAATTAAATTATTAAATTTAACTCTTTTTGTAGAAAAATTCATTTAATTTATTGATTTGCTACATGAGAAATAAAAACATTAGTAAGAATATAAATAAAAATTAACTGGCGACGCGGCACCGTGAGAATCCAACATCCCGATGGCGTACAAGACAAAGACCTTCTGTCAAGAAAAGGAACAAAAGTATTGTTCAAGACTAAGACAAAACCTCTCCCTTGAAAATACATCTTTTACGGCAAAACCACGTGATCTGTTACGTATTGCTCAGCTGACGCAAGTTCGTCTACGTAGCCACAACGTGGGAAATTTAAAGTTTCTGAGATTTCTCCGGGACCCCTCATCAGATCAAGATAAAATTACCATGGGACCATCTGGAAAGAGTTGAAACAACCCTTTCAAACAAAAAAAGAATCTTTCAAATCGGACCGGGGTTTGGGAGTAATCCGAAAACATACATAAAAAGCAGCAAACGAATACATAACCTCCTTTTTTGAAGTCGGTTAAAAATTCAGAAAGATATTTCCGCTCTAATGAGCCGAATTTCAATAACTCTTGGATAGGCGATTAATCGTAAGGGGTAGTTCATAAATTTGCAACACTTGGCCTGCAATCGTTCAGTGTACTTCATCGTAAAAAGTTTATTTGCGATCCCCCATATATTTCAGTAGGTATAAAAGATATTTAATGCGTTATACATTGCACTTACTTTCATTTTTAACAGCATTAGTTTATTTCATTATTTTATTTCTGTGTATGTGGGTGTGTGTTCGTCAGTCTCAAAGAAATCTTCATATTTATGTTTCCCGGCAGATCTGAAAAAACACGTAAGAACATACCTTGCGATGTCAAAAGTACGGGATTTAATAAAAATCTAAATGCTCGTAACTGTTGAGAAATATGCAACATTCTGAATGCATGCCTGCGCTTCGGGTTTCTGAAAAATACACCTAGAATATTTTCCAGGCAACTAACTTAGTATATTTGAAGATGTGCTTCCATGATAAATCGATGTCTTTTCCAGCTTTTCATAGAAAAAAAAAATTTCTTTGTGCTGTTGCCTTTTTTCACAGCGGAAAAATGTCACGAACTTTCGCAGAAGCGAAGCAGAAACAGATAGTTTCATTTAATTTGAAGCACATTCGTGTCACCGAGCTTTAATCGGAAGTGCTATTGAAAACCGATTAAGACCGTCCGGAAAAAAGTCTTCGCAGCACAAAAGGCAGAAGTAAGTCGCCATTTCCGAATTTCCTTTTCCTTCCACACTACGGATTTTTGTTTTTTTTTTAATGGATTCTTCACGGATAAATTTGAAAACTCTTCATCAATGGGCTTTAGTTGGAGAGTTCAATGGTTATAAGAATTAATTACCAGCAGTTTTAAAGCGTTACGATATTGTTCGGAGCTTTCGTAATTTTTAATAAAAGATTTTTTTTTTTTCATTTAAACCAAAATTAGTTATTTTATAACCAGCATTAAATTATTAGATTTTGCAGAATTACAATACATTTTGTACTTTGTAAGAAATATTTTTAATATTAAGTAGGGGGTAAAACTACATTTTAAAAAAGTGCATATTTTCCTACGTTTGTTCAGTGGAATATTTGCCTCAATTTTTCACTGTCATGCTATTTTTCAATAAATATTTAATTGGCAAAAAATGCCTCACTTTTAAATGAAAGAAATTAATTCGGTACTCTGACGGTACAACATAGATGCCAGACATAGATAATGAGTTGACGAGTCATCTCAAATAGGTTAAAGGCAGAAAAAGGATTTAGTCAATACAATCACTATGAAAGAAAGATATATATTGACACTTAGTAACAGTGTTAGGCACTGAAGGTCATAGAGTTAACAAGTTTTATTTTCTTCTTTCCTTTGGTTTCCTTTTACTTAGAAATAAAGAAAACAATTATTATTGCAAGAATGTGCAATTAGAGCTTCATCTACTAATAATACTGTCATACTTCTTCAATTATAATTGCATTCTTTCTATTTCATTTTTTGTTGCTGTTTTCTCAGAACTCAACACGATAATAAGGTTTGTTGCCATTTCAACGTATTAGAACATGCTTCGTTCACCAAAACTATGTGGGGGAATATGGGGCAAAGTGAAATAGCGAGGCAAAGTGAAATGGTGAAATATTTACTCTGCTTTTAGCTCCACCTATCTGGTATTATTTTAAGTAAGTAGTATCATATGTATTCTATTCCAGTCAGGAAAAAAATACCGCCGAAGATTAAAGCATATCATAATACAGACAATTTTCAAAAATTGATACTTATATTGTAATATTTTGTCGTAAGACAAAAATTATTTTCGTTACTATAAAATGATAAAGTTCTTGTTATTACAATTAAAATACTAATTGAGGCCTCCTAATATTCAATGAAGTATTAAATTAGTTAATATTAAGCTTATTTGTATTTTATAAATTGTACAATCAGTCAAGTACATGCGGGGCAAAGTAGATGGGACAAAGTGAATCAGTTTGTTTCATTTACTCACTCAATCATTTAATATAAATCACTTACGTTTTCATGTATTAATTAATTCATTGACATTCCTACATTTATTCATGCACTTATTTATTCATTTATTCACTTATTTTCGTATTCATTCATTCTTTTACTCGCTCATTTATTTTTCCTTTTTTTTAATTGATTTATTAATTTAATTATTCGTTTATTGCGTCATTATCTTTCCATTTATTCATTTAACCTTTTATTTACGCATTCTTTTGCTCAAAAATAAGTTTTATAATAGAATAAAAAATATTTCATGAGAAAAATATTTTATTTTTCACTTTGTCCCACGAAAAAAAAAAGTAAAAATTTTCCACTTTTTTTTTTTTGAAGACTCAAATTTAGTGCCAAAAATTAAAAATATTGTTTCAGCGCAAGTTTTATTATATAATGCAGTGTTCTTTCTTCATGTACTGTAATTTTCAAAACAAATTTTCAATTTGTTCATCTTGAAAAAACCCAGTCATCTTAACCATTTCACTTTGCCCCCCATTACCCTACTAGTCGGTCATTTGAGCAACCAATAATTCTCTTTAAAAAAACCTAATACACAAAATGTTAGTGTTTCAAAATGGGGAATTTTCAATAATGTGGAATAAATATTTTTCATGGATATTATGGACTGAATATATTATCAGAAGTATATTATTTAATAAATAGTTTTTTTTTAATACGTGTTTTAAAATGAAATCAAGTTTTTTTATGAAATTTCGCATTGCTAATTTTTATATAGTAATATAAGCTATCAGTGTTTTAATAGTTTCAATTTTGAGTATCAAAAAGAACCCTTCACGGGGCCAATAGTAAGATTGATAAGGCGTCAGACTCAATAATGGAGGATAGCGGGCTTGATACGAACCGGAAGAACTCTCCTTGCACTCTAATGGTGACTGACACGCGTTAAATCTGCCATGGTCCCAAAATCCGCCAAATTCTAATTACAAGTCAATGCCTTGGAGGTTCTGGAGCAGGGATTTCTCCGCTACAGGTCTGAATGCAAAAGACTGAGCTGTCGTTCAGTTCCATACCCAACCTGTAAAAATTCACTTCTGTGGTACACAATATATACCAATCTGCGCTGTACAACAATTAAAAAACAGGTTCAATAAATTTGTTGGCAGTAAAATTTTCTGTTATTTGAAAAAATATCACATCTATTCAAAATTTACAAGATAATTTTAACACTACAGCTGATAGCGTTAAATTATTATCAGTGCTTTCTGCTTTATTCTACTAACTAGCTTATTTAGAATCAACTGACACTATTCCAACTAATTTTGAGGTTCGAGAGAGGTTTTCGCCTAATCGAACATAGCCTAACTCATAATTTATTGATCATAGAAAACAAAGGGTCAGTAAAACTGCTACTCAATAGTACAGAATATACTGAATCTACAGAAACATTGGAAAAAAGATAATAAACGTTATGATAGAGAGTTTTCTGTAAACAAGTCGAAAGTTCTCGACTGAATATTTTTGTCTTAGCAATATTGATACTATTGCGAAAAGAAAGTATTTAAGAAAACTTTACGCTAAGAAATATGCAAAATAATTCTGCTTACACAAAGTTGAACGTATTAAATATATGTTCAAAATATCAAAATCGTTAAATATTCAGTTTGAAACTCTTTTTATTTTTCGAAAAAAAAATCAAATCTTCAAGACACAAAAATTACTATTTTTGTCACAAAAGTCTTTTTTTAGGCAAAGAAAGAGTTAGTGATTTTGAAATAGGAGTATTCAGTTTTATATGCGAATGATTTACTATATTTGCATTTCAGTCTTTGTACCAGTTGGAGGAAAGATAATATTTTGCATTTACCTCTACTCATACAATAGTATATAATGTAGATCAAATTTCATTCACTAAGTCTAACAAAAAATAACTCTGCTTTTGAATATTACATTTTGAGTCACTTCTGAAAAAAAAGTTTTTTTTTTTTTTTTTTTTTTTTGTATATAGCATAAATTGCTCATCCTTTTGTCTACATATCCCAAATTATTGAAATTCACACTTAACGCATATTTTCAAACGAAAATACGTATTTAACTATTCTTAGTCAGCTATGTTTTTATTAGTAACAAATCGTAAAACTTTCTTCAAGAAAACATTTAGAATTATTTTCTATTCACACTAGAACAATTACTCTTAAATTCACGTAACAGAATGATACTTTCATGACTAAGTTTCAGAATTAAGTTGGTACTCTTGTTTCGCTTTCTTCCTGCACAATTTCGGTTTAATTTAGATAGCACTTTGAAGAAATCGTGATTTGTTCACTCAATGAATGTATTTTTTCTTAGAATTCGGAAAAAGGAAACATTTAAAAAGGTCTCAGAGAAACTTTTTAGCTTTAAATTGTTCATACTATGTACTTGCAAACAAGAAATCCAACTTAACAATTTCGGCATTGCTTTACAGCAAGATATAGGGCATGGGTACAATGTATAGAAATGCTTCTCGAAAGTTAAATTTTGATTGACACTCTGTATAAAACTTGAATAGCTAAAATTTATATAATAAAAACTTATATAAGTAAAGCACGTAAAATGCATAAATAAATAAATAAATTATAATAGATCTTTATTTTTAGCTTTACAGCTGGCAATTCTGGAATAGAGAAAATGTTTATACATATTTTAGAATATTTGTTTTGGTGTAAAATTATCGTTTGCCCAAGGGGATCTTTTTCCATAGTTGAGGCAGTGAGAAGCAAAAGGATGTAAGTGGCAAAATTAAAAATTTGAAGATAACTGGTACACATGGTAGGTGAACCTATCCTCTCTCTTGGGGCAAGAGATGGTACTAGTAGCCCTGGTAGTTGCTGATATACAGCATGATTTAGAAAAATATTTCAATGAAAGCCTACCAAGGGTGTTATCTTTAAACGCGTTTTACTCAAAACTTGAAAATGTCTACTTACATCCCTTTGCTTCTCACTGCCTCCATTAATATGTTTTGGAAGCATAAGTTAAAGCTTTTATAACTTCAACTTCCATCTGCTTATTACATGCAGAATGGCATTTTTACGAAAACAATGGATATAAGGTTGTATTTCTTTACTTTCCAAACGCGGATTACCAGGTTTGGCTAATATTAGCGAATTTGGTTATTTTTAAATGCCTCACGAATATTTTAGTATGATTGTAGTTGAAGATCTTCAAACTATCTAAAAGAGAATGCTGTTTTTTCACAGGTTTGCTAATTTTAACTATTTTGCGGTTTGGCAACCCTGCTCCGAACAGGAAGTATGTAGATTCCGTTGTCGGAAAACACTGAAAGTGCATGGTTTTTCTATACCTAAAGCCCCAAAAGCTAAAACCGTCAATAAAACTAGAAAAAAAAAGCAAATTCATAACTTCAAATGGGTCTAAACATTATTCCAAATATGTATGTCAGGACAAAACTGATTTTTTTTTTTTTTTAATTTTTAAGATACCAGGCAAGTGTACATAGCGTTGAAGATTAGTGATTATTTTAACACCATTAAAAGTTGGTTTGGAACTGCTAATCTGACTATAGATACGAAAAATGAACAATTTTACAGCTTTCGTCTCCGATTTATCCTGGTTGTAACACATCATTCAATAAGTTTCCGGTCAGACATAAAAATGGCACCACTGCTGAAATACCCACATGATTTCTGGGTAGTACTAACTTTCATATTAACTACTTTTTCTTCTACAAGGTTTTTAAAATGTAGGGTAGACTGACCAGCTAATGAAAGCGAATGATCACAGCGAATAATCGAGTAACGCTAACGACGCAATCACCAATGAAACTCGCACCACGTCATGATAATTTGATAATATTTTTTGGTAATGTTTGACATGCAGGGAAAGGCATAATTGTGACAAGGCTGAACTAGATCCGGTAATTTAACTGTTTTACCTGTAAGATTCATTTTAGGAGAATGAAGAAACGAAAAAGTAGTTAACAATCAAGACTACCTACTGGAGTTGAGGGTGAATCCACTGGAGTTAGGTTTGAAATTTCAACTATCAAAATATCACAAAACAAACAATGGCTTCGTTCAAATGTAGAAGCAATTTTCACCCGTCGTACATTGACGAGCGATTTTCTAGTTATAGTAAGAAAATGAGGTTTCAAAGGTTTTTTCAAAGATGAGATGGAAGTAGTAACTTTCTTCTTTTCGTTTCCGAAAAGAACACAACTAGAAAAATCTGTATTTCTCCACTAATTAGGAGATGGGAGAGTCGTTCATTCACATGGTTGGTGTTCTCTTCTTTTTTTTTTTCTAACCCCCGAAAAAAAAACTGACCCATACCCATAACCGTAAAAGGTTGTACAATTTAAAAAAATAATAATAATTGCACATAATCAGTTAAAATGAATTTACTGTCATTTGCAAATGTTTTGTAGACGTTAACACTATTTGGAAATGAAATTTATCTTAAGTTTTTATTTAACGGTCTGTCGACGGTATCAGAAAAGGACATACAAAAACATTTCTCCCTATTTATTGTTTGGTCCATTATTGCAAATCCTTAGCTATACAATACTTTTCCCAGCCACATGAATTTATAAATTACGTCTTTCTTTACCACAAATCAGAAGCCCATAGAGAAAAACCCAACTACTTTCTTGAAAGGAGCAGACATAAATCCAGTAAAACTCTCTTTAAGATATTTTTGAAATATTTTCCTGGTTGAAACCTAAATGCTTATAAATTACACAGAACGGAAAACGGGCATCAGAATGAAATATAAGTTAAGCCTCTTAGAGGCCTAGATGGCTTTTTAGAGATGAATAAACGGTATTCAATTGACATCGATTTCGTCTAAGCTCAGTTTTTAAAAAGACATCTTTCGAAAACAGTTTATTTCCAACAAGTTGGCTTTCTGTAAGCAGCAAAAAAAAAAAGCCATTCATCGACCAAAAACTTTAGTTCTAATGTAATTCCATTGAAATGTTTTCCAGTTATTAAAAGCATATTTCATAATAATGATGCTGCAGTATGATATTTCATACTAATGACACCTTTTTGTGATAGAAAGAAATCTTGACTATCAGATTGGCATAAGGTTTTACGTTTGAAGTCAAACTTGTGTAAGATATTAGAGCTTCATAAACTTATTTTTATGAAATATCCATTCTAATTGCTTATCAAAAAATTACGTTTTTTGGTCCGTTGAAAAAATTGGAAGAATTGGGTAATGGAAACAAACTCTATTACCCAGTGGTGATGATTTTTGAATGAAACTAAACAATTGGTGAGTGAAGCCTATGGAATGTAAAGAAGACATTCTGGGGTTTCCGCGTTTTTCCAAACAAATATCTAGGCGTAATACATGTATGAAGATGACGTTGTGAAAAAAGTTGTTTCTTTATGTTTAGTGATCTTATATTTTATTCTGTAGCAGGTATACAAATGCGAAGCAACCTGTTTCAACTAGTAATTTTGTTTATCATATATATAAGGTTACTAAACTCTATTATTAGTTCTGAATTTCACCTTCCCTGCTAATTTTCATAAGAAATATAGGTGTTTTCCTTTACCCTATCCATGCTGTATTCGGAAGGGGATGTAAATATTTGAGTTTGTTATTCTTCATACTTTTTCGAAAATTTAGTTATGATATAATTTACACTTTAGTGTATTTTACGTAACAATAGCACATAATTCAATTTTTCGTACGAATTTTCTTTTAAATGTTTTGAGACTATATTTGAAGGATTAAACATTTCACTTGCTATCTATAGGTCGCAGTTTGAGTAGTGCTGGGATAAAACTACTTCAACTTTTAAACTCATTACAATTATCTAAACCTCGTAAGGAAAACAATGAACGTTTCAATTTACCCCATAGTCCTTGATGCAAAATGAAAGTCACTGGGATAAGTATAAATATGATTTACTTAACTATTTCAGCTTTTAAACTAACTACAATTATCTAAACCTCGTGAGAAAAAATATCAATGTTTCAATGTATCCCATACCGTCAAAGAGTCCAACTATGGGCGACTTTTTGATGTTTTCAATGAAAATTCCGTGTATAGCTTTGATTTAGGAATTTGAGAACTTTAGCAGTGGTAACTATATATCTCATCTTTCGAATGAAATGTTTTTAAAAAAATCTAAGTTGTGAAGAAGAGGAAGGGGAATTTTTTCCCCGTGGCCCATAGTTGTACCCATACTGGGTACAACTATGGGCCACCTCATTTAAAATTAGAAAACACAGTGAAAACTTAATCTGTCCGACTGTTGTCTGAGACTGCATGTTGTTTTTTGCTTGAACCTGTATAAAGAATTTTTCTATTCCATCATTTCCCTTTTTTTTTTTTAATACTTAAATATCACTTGTCGTTTTGAGTGATTAAAAAAGTTCAACATGATGAACATTGGTAACGTTATGTATTATCTACCTAGGTTTTGACATAGACATATTTGAAAACTAGAAAAATCGCACCAACTAAAGGCTAGGTACCTATACATAGGTCTGAGAAAATACGTAGGTCTGACAAATTTTTAACGAGATCAAAAAAAAAATTGAAAACTAAAATGCGAAATCACACTTCTTATTCCAAATCTCATCAAAATAAATAATTTTTAAAAATTATCTCAGTTTGTATTTGCTCCAGCTTTCGGTCAGCACCTTCTTCAAAAACTCCTAGTACGGGCTCATGAGTACGGGCGATAGATCGACCACCAAGCCTTCTTCTGTCTTTTCTTCGCATTATTTACAATAAATATCACAAAATATACCGAAAGCATCCCTACAGAGAATAAAATAAAGCTCCAAGCCACTAAAAACGGTGAAAAATAAAATGAAACGCACTGGGATAAATATAAATATGATTAAATTAGCTAATAAACAGTCATAAAGTCAATTGTCTCATACCGAGTTACTTTCAGAGACTGTTGTCTAGAAAATAATGCACAAAATTTCATGTCTCAATTCCTTCAAAAGAAGGGTAAGATCTAAAGGTGAAAACATTGAAATTCTGTTTTCATTTACTCTGGAAGACTCTTAAGTTACTGTCTGACCACGGATTGTATGGAAAGACAAACATCCGTTTTACAGCCGGAAATGAACGAATCTATTATTTTTTAGCGATGTCAGCTTTTGCAGAAGCAGAGTCTCATTCAAATGAGCGGAACACGCACATCAAATTTTGAATTTTCCCCCTTATTCACATGGATTCGTCTTATCT
The DNA here is from genome assembly GCF_026930045.1 of Uloborus diversus. Taxonomy (NCBI): domain Eukaryota; kingdom Metazoa; phylum Arthropoda; class Arachnida; order Araneae; family Uloboridae; genus Uloborus; species Uloborus diversus. The sequence continues at coordinate 90,627,259 of NC_072735.1, forward strand.
GGACGTTTGAAAATTCCATACAATCCGTGACTGGACAGTATTTTATTGGAAATGTGATTTAGTTTCCCGCTTTTAACTACAAGCTTAAAAAATGTTTCTTCTCCTGCGATGCTTTTGTGGATATTCTGTTCAATCTATTGTTGTGGATGAGACATTTTTTATAAATATTTGCTCCAATCCTGAAATTTTAATTTTTTTATATTTGCTTACAGGAACTACTATACATCTCAATACAAAGGATCAAATATATAGAAAAAAGTTTTGAACTTAAAAAGTACTAAACTGTAATAAAATATTAAATTGCTAAACAACATTCATATTGTGGTTGTGTCTATTAACGGTTTGGTTGGTTTATTTGAATTTCATGGCGCAAGAGCCCTTCAGAGCTATACTGCGCTAAGTCTGTTTGCGTCAAACCCACAACACGTTAAAATTATTATTTAATAAATGCAAAGAAAAACGTGTTTAGTTTATATTTCGTATTAAGATACATGGGGAGGGTGGTCCAAAGCGGGTTGGTTTTTGAAGAACGCTCGAAAATTGTAGATTTTGGATTTTTTTTTTTTCGCAACAATTTCGGTTTTATTTCCTAGCAGGGTTATTGAACTTCAAAATAAAAAGTGATCTTTGTATTATTTCAAACCTAATATTTATTTATTATCATTTTTTGCAAACATTTGAAAAACTCGCTTTGTCCTACCAGGGAGTCCAAAGCAGATAAACTTAACTAATTGTAGTTTGGTACATTTGCCAATGAAAAATGAAGTTATAAATGAGGTATAACTTTGATATACCCCCCCCCCCCCCCAAAAAAAAAAAAAAAAAAAATTACACGCCAAATCTGGCACTCCCTACGGACTTTTTAGGATTACTGTTTCTTATTTTGGTGTTGCCAATTCAGGTTTTTTTCAGCTTTTAGGTTTTTGCTGTTGCCAAATTTAGTATTTTCTTGTATTTTGTACCGTTTTTGAGTTTTTTTTAAAGTTTTGTGGCAACAATTTTTGGAAGTCGCCAAATTTCCGATTTGGGGGGGTATATCAAAGTAGTTTCATAAATGATTAAAATAATTAACTAGCTACTTACCATAATATTTTTAAAAATGTAAACAGTTGTACTGATCCAATTTAAAGTCATCCCATTTGTTTATAAAACATGAAAAAATAACTGACTAAATAACTAGACTAATTAATTGCCATCCTAAAAACTAACTTTTTAAAATTATACTTATCCTATTGAAATAGAAAATCTAAGGTAGCACACGAGTCAAGAAATTGTAAATAAATATATGATTAAATCCTAAATCCGCTTTGCCCAAAGGCACGTTTTTTATTTCAATAATTATAACCTTAAATTTAAAAAAGAAATAAACGAAATGACTATCGCAGTTTGTAGGTGGATGAGGTCAGAATAACGTAATATTATTGACAATTTAAAAAATTAGCTGGTCTTTGACTAATCACAAGTTACAAAACTTCATTTTCTTTAAAAATGTGGTCGCACCATATCGCTTTACTGCTGCTTCGCTGGGACTAATAAGAACTGCGGGGTGTTCATGTAAACACGACCATACGCATGCATCGCCGCTTACACATCATTGGGGGGGGGAGGGGGCAAATCAGCACAAAAGCAGCAGAAGTTTCAGCAATCTGCTAATTTTGTGCATCAAAACGTTGTTGATTACCTGTTACATTTCAGCACAAAGGTAGCATTTTATTCATTTCTGACAGGATGTTTTGTGTGCAATCTTAAATATTACATAAATATTACTCATATTACTCAGATTTTCAGTAGATAAATCAGCAATAGATTAATCTTATTTTGGCAACAAATCGAATATTTGCAGCAAATGTTATATTTGTAGCATTTGTTGAGAAACATTCACATTGCTCATAACTCGCAAAATATAACTAAGTAGCTTGGAGGGAATCCTGAAACCCAATTAAAATATAAAAACTAGTATGTTGTGGCCATCACGAAACTTTCTTCTATATTTTTCCTTTTTATGATCCCTCCCCATGCTTGACGAGGAAGCAATATTCCTAACAAAAACAAAATTACACATGCAAAAACTTGACGATCATCCCAATGTCTGAATTATTGTAAAAACAAAACAAAGAGCAAAAATTGAAAGTTACTTTAAAAGCCTTACTTGAATTAATTACAAATATTTTATTTATTAACAAACATAAGATGGCAACAGTTAAAAATTTTAAATCATTGAGATCATAGACTAATAATAAGAGTAGACCATAGACTAATAATAAGAGTAGACCGAGCTATGGCAACCCTTTTGCTGCTCATAAACCAAACCATGTGACTGGTGGATATCCTAGCAACAGCGGGCGTTAATCGTAGCAGACGATCAACGCCAGCGCAAAATAAAATAAATAGAATTTATGGAATACGGAAGAATGATCTTTTATAGAGTCCGATTTGTAAATTTGTTATTCTAAGTTGTAAATATTTTGTTAATATAGTGAGTTTTTCGTTTAGATAGTATTGTGCATTTTCTTTAGTCAATTTCAATAACTCTCTAAGCAATAAAAGATGCAAGCGACCAAGAAGAATCAGCAAACGGTAAGATTTTTACCTACAGTTTCAATTTAAGATACCGATTAGTATATTTTTGCGTTAACGCAAAACGTTTACGCCATTTCGTTCACGCCAACGCTGACAGCTCCAAATGAAATAAAAGTTACCGAAAACTGATTAAAAACTATTACTAATGTCAAAATAATGCATAACTAAAAGAAAAACAGTTCAATCTCTGCACCTGGAAGTTTTTTTTAATGAAAACACATTGTCTTAAAATACATGTCGAGTGCCAAACTATAGATAATGCTGCCATCTAGCAACCATGCTGCCAAAGTCTTCGCCAAGCCCTTCCACTAGTCACGTGATACATCTATGAACCAATTTTCTTCATCAGCAAGAATGAGAAAGCTCGGTCTACTCTTATTATTAGTCTATGATTGAGATAATATTTCCGATCATTTCCATACAATTAAAATCACGAGAAATACGCAGACGACAATCTATTACGATTTATCTTTCTTATTGTTGCATTAGTAAAACTATTTTTATTCGCAAAAAAAAAATCAACACCTCTTGGAGCGATTGGAGTCAAAATTGAACCAAAGCCTGTTTACGTATGGATTCACATATATTCCAAATTTCAACCAGAACGTAGCATTACTTCTTGAGATAGGGCACTCACAATGGAAAAAAAGAACGGGCGATTGCGCTACCCCCCTTTTTAGCTGTTGACACCAAACTAAAATCAGCTCTTATACCCACTAAGGGCTACTTGTCAAAAAATTTTTGTTTGATTCCGTTCGTTATTTCTTGAGATACAGCAGTCACAATTGACGACAAAAAACATTCTACAACTCAACCCCCGTTTGAGCTATTGACACCAAAATTGAATCAGCACCTGCTCCTATTAGGGGCAACATATGGACCAAATTTTGTTTGATTCCGCCAGTTACTTCCTGAGGAATAGCAAGCACGCGTAACTCAAAAAACGTCCCATTGCTCCACCCCCCTTGGAGGAATTCACGCCAAAAACCAATGGGCACAAGTTCACATAGGGGCACATATGTGTACCAAATTTCGTTCAATTTCATGCGGTAGTTTTTGCTGTAGAGCGGCCACAAAAAACTGGTCACACACAGACGTGACACACATACACACACACACACACACACACACACACAGACAGACAGACATTTTCCAAAAATAGTCGAAATGGACTCAGCACACCTCAAAACGTTCGAATCCGTCAAAATTCGAAATTCGAAAATTTGCACGAATCCAATACTTTCTTCTATATATTAGACTAGCATTCCCGTACCCGGCATTGCTCGGGTAATGGAATTAGCAGGGGTTAACAGTGCTTGGTGCACCTAGTTTCGAAAATCCCCTATAATAATTACTTATTACCTATAACTTTTTCTAATTTGGGGAGGATCCCGTGGTCCCTGAACTCCTTACATATATGCCTTTGTCCTTAACCGATCTTTGACTGTTATTAACGATCCTTTTAAAGTATTGATTATCTTTGCAAACACAGGCCATCCACATTTTATTGATATACCTATGTTTAAGCAAGAACTTCTTTGTATACAACATTTTTAGTTTTTTTTTCTGGTGCTAAAATTATTAAGCTGCTTGATGAACTGACTTTGGAGAAAGCTACATAACATTGGCCATGTGAAAAAAAGTCTTCTCTTAAATTGGTCCCTGCTACTTTTAATGTCTGTCCTTGTGATTTATTAATGGTTATTGCAAAGCAAACTTTAACAGGAAACTGTACTCTTCTAAATTCAAAAGGATAGTTCGCCTGTGATGATGTTCTTAAAAACTTCGTTTCTAGTTTTGAAGAAATGAAAGCAATAGACAGAAACATTATGATTTGACTTGAGAAAAGCCTCGAAGAACCACGTGAGAAACAAAAACAATATCAAATTTATAGTTCGCTATCGACCAAAAGTTGAGATGAAGTACTGAATAATGATTTGAATGGAGGAAAGCCTTCGAAAATAAGGGATTTGAATTCAATGACAGGTTTTAATTTCTCAGAAATTAAGAGGTTTTAATTAATTTCTCCCGAACTAATTCAGATTTCGAAAAATCCTTTCTTAGTGGTTACTTTCGTAATCATGCGGACATGCCTGCCAAATTTCAAGTCTGAAGCTTCAGCGGTTTCGGCTGTGCGTTGATATATATATATATGTATATATATATGTATATATATTATCTCAGGACATTGATTTTTATATATTAAGATAATTCAGATTTCGAAAAATCCTTTCTTAGTGGTTACTTTCGTAATCATGCGGACATGCCTGCCAAATTTCAAGTCTGAAGCTTCAGCGGTTTCGGCTGTGCGTTGATATATATATATGTATATATATATGTATATATATTATCTCAGGACATTGATTTTTATATATTAAGATATAGAAGAAAGTAATAATATTTCAAAATATACACTTATCATTCCCATTTGATGTTTGTTCATGTGTACATTTTAAAGTTACTAGTTGTAGATTTGTACCATTAATAAAAGACATTCAAGGCTATTCCACCGTCACGTGCGGGGAAAAAATACGCTTAAATTTCATTAACATTTCGTCATATTTCTTAATATTTTGATGAAACAGGGGTAAGCACTTTTTTTTAATCTTTTATTTGATACTCCATTTTTAAGACACTCCTGGCACAATTATATTTTTATTTTATTCTATATCTAATATATAGAAGAAAGTATTGGATTCGCGCAAATTTTCGAATTTCGAATTTTGACGGATTCGAACGTTTTGAGGTGTGCTGAGTTCATTTCGACTATTTTTGGAAAATGTCTGTCTGTCTGTGTGTGTATGTATGTGTGTCACGTCTGTGTGTGACCAGTTTTTTGTGGCCGCTCTACAGCAAAAACTACCGCATGAAATCGAACGAAATTTGGTACACATATGTGCCCGTATGTGAACTTGTGCCCATTGGTTTTTGGCGTGAATTCCTCCAAGGGGGGTGGAGCAATGGGACGTTTTTTGAGTTACGCGTGCTTGCTATTCCTCAGGAAGTAACTGGCGGAATCAAACAAAATTTGGTCCATATGTTGCCATTAACAGGAACAGGTGCTGATTCAATTTTGGTGTCAATAACTCAAACGGGGGTTGAGCTATAGAACGTTTTTTTGTCGTCAATTGTGACTGCTGTATCTCAAGAAATAATGAATGGAATGAAAGAAAAATTTATCGGCAAGTAGCCCTTAGTGGGTATAAGAGCTGATTTTATTTTGGTGTCAACAGCTAAAAAGGGGGTAGCGCAATCGCCCGTTCTTTTTTTCCATTGTGAGTACCCTATCTCAAGAAGTAATGCTACGTTCTGGTTGAAATTTGGAATATATGTGAATCCATACGTAAACAGGCTTTGGTTCAATTTTGACGCCAATCGCTCCAAGAGGTGCTGATTTTTTTTTTTTTTTTTTTTTTTTGCGAATAAAAATAGCTTTATTAATGCAACAATAAGAAAGATAAATCGTAATTCGCAACTCCAACGAACTATAGGGGGCACTGCAGTCACTGTCTAATGGCCGACTTAAAAACTAAAACAAACGCATGTGGTAACGAAGAAAATGCTAAAAGTGTTGTGATTTTTGTTCGTATGTATGATTTTTTTTGTTTTATCCTTTTTAAATCAATATTTTAAGTCCTGGGGATATTTTGGCCCAAGTAGAAAGAGATTAGAATTCAAGAACCATTACTAAACGTCAAACATTAATGCAAACTACGTAGTTCGTAGTTCTAAGCAGCCATTTTCACGACGTTGAATTCGATATTTATCAATTCTTGATAAACCTAAATAATAATTGTGGCCTGACAAGAACAACAATTAATGCTAGAAAATTCAATATGACATTACAAATTATTATCGAAAGAAGATGATACTTCTTTGCCTTGCTTGGCTAGCGCTTATTGTTTTGCATTTGTTGCTGAGTTATTTCTCTCGAATTCCCGAATCTGTTAATTAAAAATTTTTCTGTTTCGATTTTTCTAATTTCTGAGTTACGATTTAATTATGTCAAGTTATGCAAATCATCTGCAGAGTTCTTACGGATATATGGTGGTAGTTTTCTTTTCAGTTGATTGACCATTATTTATTTTTACTTATCGAATTCTGTAATCTTACTACCATTTTATTCCACTCATGATAAAAATTAAAAATGGTTTAACTAAAAACGCGAAATCTCGCCAAGGCTACTTTGCTCGCACAATACTAAAACTATAACCCTAAACAATTTGGCGAAACCTTTCAACTGAGAATAAAAGGAATAAAGTAAATTATTTCTCGGTGAAACATTTTTCATTTTGTTCTACGATAATATATTCAAGAAAATATTTTGCATACCGTCCATTCCAACTAAATGCTGCTGTAAAATATGGTTAGTTAAATTAATTTAAGATTAAAAAAAACTCATATTCTTACAAATTCATACAAAACAATAAAAAAAATTTACCTTGTATAGCGTTATCCAAGTTTGTTAATCCAGTTTTCGCTTTCACCATTTTCAATCAACTCATATTTTAGAAGGAAATTAGGAAAACTAACATTATTTTGAGAAGCTCGAGAATACTACTAAGGGACGAATTAATTTCTGTAGCTGAAAGCAAACTAAGACTCATCGATTGCGTTAATAAATACTCAGAACAAACTGCCTGTGTTTACGTCAACAGACACACGTGGAAACGCAACGTGGCAATGTTTTAGTTTCATCGGCAGTTTTGTAAATCACCGCAAGGTAGCGTATTCGAGCGGTGGAGTTCCGAATAGATTGTCGTCTGCGTATTTCTCGTGATTTTAATTGTATGGAAATGATCGGAAATATTATCTCAATGATTTAAAATTTTTAACTGTTGCCATCTTATGTTTGTTAACATATAAAATATTTGTAATTAATTCAAGCAAGGCTTTTAAAATAACTTTCAATTTTCGCTCTTTGCTTTGCTTTTGCAATAATTCAGACATCGGGATGGTCGTCAAGTTTTTGTATGTGTTATTTTGGTTTTGTTGGGAATATTGCTTCCTCGTCAAGCATGGGGAGGGATCAGAAAAAAAAAAAAAAAAGAAAAATATAGAAGAAAGTTTCGTGATGGCCACAACATACTAGTTATTAAAAAATTTTGTTATTTAAAATAAAATTTATTTACATGCGTCACGTGCGGGACATCCAAAACCAACCTCTGGTAACTTGCTTATGAATAAGCTAATATTTTTGCTCTATTAACACAGCAATTACGAAACAAATTGTAGATTTTGAAAGCTATGGTTCCAACGCAAAGGAAGCATATCTTATTAGTTTAGAAATAATTATTTAAACCATTGAAAAAAAATATGTATGTGCCCATTCCATTGAAAGTGGTTATTTAGTCCCGCACGTGACGGTTCCTATATTTCATAAAAAAGAAATAATTTTTGAAGAAAGTTTTTGCTTAAGAAGTCATGCGTTTGTTATTTCTTAAGCAACAAAATTTTGTTCATCATACTTTTAAATTATTAATTTTTATGAAATATATGAAGCGTCAGGTGCGGGACAAAATTACCGTTTTCTGTGGAATGCCCCTTCAACTATTTTCGTCTGCGGGTTTTCCCGGAAATATGTTCTTCTAGGGTGTTCAATTAAACAGCTTGAATTTTCGAATGCGATATTACAGTAATCGGACATTTTAAAGCGCATGTAACGCCATTACACAAATCTTTGATCGTTAAAACGATATTTCGTTCTTTCGCCATAAAAATTTCAATGAGATGAAGGAAAAATAATGATGTTGTTGGCGATTTCGGTGAGGTTTTGACTGTTCTTGCTTGTTAGTGTTATTACGTTTTAAAATACTTTACAGCTATTTTACATTTATAAAATTTACTAGCGGCCCGTCCCGACCTTGTTCGGGTTTAAAAAAATCTATCTTAAATAAATATTACGCAGGTACTTTTTAATTTAAAATTTAATAGTAAGCAGCATTTTTTTTTTTTTTTTTCGCTTTTATGAAATTTGAAGCAAATTTATTTACTTTAATTTCCTGATCAAGAGAGACCAACATACACTGCTCAACATTGAAAATGCAACACCAAAGAAGGAGTGTTCAAAAATTTATGCAAATTTTAGACTAGACGTGCATCACTGAGTTATGTAAATGATGTGAAACGCGCAGCTCTCCGACGCACGTGAAGTAAGATATAAGGGAAGGAACTTGCAGAATGGGCAATATTCGTGTCGTTATTTCTGACTGGAGAATTATCGAAGAAATTTTGTTTTTGTCTTAAAGGATACGCGTAACACGAGAGAATGCCAGGCCGCCGTCAACGAAGGCACTTCCAGCAGATAGACGATTTTACGATCGGACTGAGAAGGGGAAGTTGATCCGTGCGTCAAATCGCAGCTGATACCCACATGGATGCGAGCACGGTGCATCGGTTGTGCCGAAGATGGTTGGAACAACGAAATGCGGTAAGATTGAGGGGTGCAGGGGCAACCAGAGTGACGTCAGAAGGCGTGGATCGACGCATCCACCTACAAGCTGTAGTAGACCCACAAGTCACTTGTTCCTCGACTCTGCAGCAGGTGCAAGATACCCTGAATGTTCCTGTGTCAAACAGAACCGTTTCCCGTCCTTTGGGTCCCACGTGGTCTGCAATCACGGCGTCCGCTAAGAAGACTGTCATTGACCCCACAACATCGACAGCAACGTTTAGTAGGGTGCCGAACTAGAGCGACGTGGATGACAGAATGGCGAAATGTCGTGTTCTCAGATGAATCCCGCTTCTGTTTATCCAGTGATAGTCGCCGCATACGTGTGTGGCGTCGACGCACAGTGGTTCAAAACGACAAAAAAGCGGAAAAAAATCAATAACTTTGAATATTCTTAAAAAATGCTTAGGAAAATTGTTAAAATTGTTGCATGGTAATATTTATCTTCATGCTAGCTGATCGTATTCACTGCGAAACCCCGATTTTACGTCCCTCGAATCTACGTTTTCCCCACATTTTAATTTTTTTATCAGCAGGTACCAGTTTTTCCGTAGACTAATAATATTAATTTAACCCAGATTTAAAGTTTGTTATTTATGAATTTCCCGCATTTTACGTTTTCCCTCGGCAGTTAAAAAAAAAAGAGAAAAATGTTTTAAAATTAAGAAAATTCCTTCTGTGCATTTTTAAACATAATCCTTTTTTGTTGAAAGTTAATCCATGAAAACAGAAACGCTTCTGCTCCATCAGTAGCTGACCTTATGGACTTTTCGGCCGCCAATGAAGATGAACAAGAAGAGGAAACATAACTCGTCTCTTCTTTCAATACTGCATCTAAGAGCTTAATAATAGTGAAAGACTATTTTCTTTATCATAAGACCAGGAAAAAACTTTGCAAAGAGTTCCAATCCTGGAAGATGCTGTATTTATTTTGGATTCAGTAACTCATTATTACTGACTATTTTCAACCTAAACGCCTAGTTTCGTTACTTACTGTGTTACAAGGATCTAAACTGGTGTGTACAATAATGTTCTTTTCGTAAAATATCGCATTTTTACATTTTATAAGCGTCATCGTAGCAACCTTTATTACTTTTTTTTTCCTTATCTGATTTTTGCTTTTTATACATTTCTCGTATTTTACGTTTTCCCATATTTTATGTTTTTGGATTTGAATTGACGTTTTCCCATATTTTATGTATTTTATGTTTGATTTAGGCCTCTGAGAAACGTGAAATCGGGGTTTCTCTGTAGTTCAAATTCATTTCTGTTTTTAGTGAAAAATATAAATTAAATCAGTCGTATGCCACACGCAAGGTTTATTTATTAGAATTGATACCCTCGAACAACATTTTCTGGCAATGTTGACAAACTAAGAACAGGTTTATACTAGAATGATTTCGAAAAAGAAATCGGAAATTTCAAACGTTTAATGATTTTCTAATTTCATTGTTTTATGAACCGAATGGTTATTTAACTTTTTATATAGAATTTTGTATGAGTTTTAAAAATTGCTTTCTCATATGTATCTTCTTTAAAGCCAAACGGGTCCGAAAATTGTTATTTTCAGGTTACTACGGCATTGCATGCAGAATAATACTTCGCATTAAGCCATAACAACGTAAATCTGATTTTAAAAATCCTCTACATTTATTGATGAATGTTTCAAGAGTCCCAACCTTCGGAAGCAGTAAACAAGCGTTTTTAGGCTCTCCTGCAAAGTAGTGAAACTGTGACATACGTTAGTCTGGAGCATATCAAATTTGATGACCAATTTCTTTGATAAAAAAAGCAATTTACCCCCGTCATACCGTTACGAGTTATTTTCTAACTTACTATATTGGTATTCGTAAATAGCGAAGATCAAACAAAAACATCTGCCACGTCTGCTGTCGCAGGTGGTCGCAGCTAAAATGTTGTTGTTTATTTACAGGAAGGATTAAACTATTGATATATGTAAATTTTAACCCACCGGAAGCCGCCGATAAAAGTATATTCCACAATATTTTTCATTATATTTTTAAGAAAATAATGTTTTTTTATTTCAGGTAGTTTTCAATTTTGATGAATTTTTAATTTTTAATTACGATGTAATATGCATCCTATAAGTGGGAAAAACCGATCAGAAATGACTTTTATTAAATTTTAGTCCTCCTTATTGAACGAATGAATTGAAACTGAAGTACAAGGCGTACGTCCGAAAAAAGTAAAAACATAATTGTTCAACAATCTCCGCTTATTTTTGTAAAAACGATTTTTTTTTCAAAAAACTCTTACGGAGTAAGTTACTACAACTCAAGGGCTAAGTAATTAAGGCATGAAATATTTTTTATCTTGAAACTTAAAAATGGATATTTTTTCCGCTCTTGAACCACTGTGCGACGTGGAGACAGATCTAATCCGGCAGTAGCTGTGGAACGTCTCACCGCACGACAACGTGGGCGCAATTGCGTACAATTCCATGTTACCTCTAGTTCGTATTCAGGACACTATGACGGCCCAACGATACTTGGATAATGTGCTACGGCCGGTGGCAATCCCTTACCTTCAAAGGCTACCTAATGCAATTTTTCAGCAGGATAACGCCCGACCACACAGTGCTCGCATCTGCCAACACAGGCTCTCCAAGGCACACAGATGATTCCATGGCCACCATACTCTCCTGACCTGTCACCAATCGAACATGTGTGGGATGTGATTGGACGCCGTTTTCAGACTCTGTCCCTGCCTCGTACAGAAGACGAACTGTGGCAAATGGTTGAAAGGGAATGGAGAGCCATCCCTTTGGACAACATTATTCCTTGCTGTCTCAGTTTTTTTTTTTTTTTTTTTCCAAATTCCATCACTTTCTGACCACTCCTTCTTGGTGTGGCATTTTCAATGTCGAGCAGTGTATAATTCCCACTGAACAATACGAACTTCTCGTATGTAACGTTGTACTACGTATCGTATAGTTGTATGTATGAACTTTAGATTTACTTAAAATACACCACCAGCTCAGTTATTCCATCCGAGGACTGCAGTTTCATGCTTTTTAGCACTCATCAGCCCGGAATAGGAATCACATGAGCTGGAGGCGAAAAATCTCTTAAGGGAGCCAAGAGAGCCAAACAAACTGGTAGCTAATGCAGAATTAGCAAACCAGAAAAGCGACCGCAACAATGGTGCAGACCTCGGATGGAATAACTGAGCTGGCGGTGTATTTTAAGTATTTCTGCCTTAGCCATGGCTTTAGGGCGGTAACTTACTTCAAAATACCTTAGTTTTTCCATCAATCTTTGAGTTGAACCGCACCATTGTTGCGGTCGCTCATCTGGTTTGCTAATTCTGCATTAGCTACCAGTTTGTTTGGCTCTCTTGGCTCCCTTAAGAGATTTTTCGCCTTCAGCTCATGTGATTCCTATTCCGAACTGATGAGTGCTAAAAAGCACGAAACTGCAGTCCTCGGATGGAATAACTGAGCTGGCGGTGTATTTTAAGTATTTCTGCCTTAGCCCTGGCTTTAGAGCGGTAACTTACTTCAAAAAACTTTAGATTTGATAATGGTGATGGCATAAGAAATTTTCATTTGAAATTGTAGTCTTTTAAATTGGAAAAGGAAATACCTGTATGGAGGGACCATGGGGATGCAAGGAATATAAGCCAACTAACTGATCTGCTGCAAGCGCTATAAGAACAATACTCTGAACAGGGTTCATACTCTATTTGGATGAAAAAATTCCATGACTTTTCCAAGACTTTTTCATGACTTCAATGAAAGTTTTCATGACCTTGTTACACGAACAGAATAACACTATTTAATCTCAAACTTGGCAATATTTGGAAATGAGCATTAGCAAAACATCTATATGAATGCCACAGTCTCATTGAAGCACTTACTAGTAATTTAAAAAATATAAGTGCACACTTAAAAAACTAAACTATTCTTATTTGTTTTCATCATATAAATTTAAGTAAATCAAAAATGCAGTGAAGCGAATACGATGATGCTAAAATGTCTGATATTTTTTTTAAACAGACAGAATGATATTGAATGGGACAAGGTTGATTGAGTTATCACTAAGTTTCAATAAATTTCCTTCAAAAGTTACCTTTTGGTATCAATAGTGCCTTTAATCATCCACGTAACTTGACAGTATTTTGGTTCTTTGAAGTAAAGCCACATAGTTTAGTTCTTTATGTTTCTAAACCAGATCTTTTTTAAAAAAACCCATTCAGTAATGAATCAATCTTCTGATTCAAAAGTATATTTGTTTTGTTTTCAAATTTGCATACCTTCAAATTTATATAAATTAATAGGTTCAGAAATTCAGGAACACGTTTAATTCCCGACATTGAACATAGCAGTGGGTCGCATGGATTAGTTTTGCGTGCCGTATATTGAGCACTACTGGTTTAGAGCATTAGAATGCCTCTTTTTCTGTATTCTATCGCCTGACGTAAGATCTTTATTTTCTAAAACATTTAACAAATTAAAATAAACTCTAATAAATATAATAATTAAGTCCTTACGAGTGATGGAATCGAACTTGCATACAATTGAACTGCTTTTTTTTTGAGTGGGCGTGGCAAAACTAAGAACATGAAATTTTGCTACTACAAAATATGAAACATAAGAAGTGTTGAAAATAACAGAAAATTCAAAATAAGTGATGTCCAGGCAGGAAAATCACATCGCAAAAAATGGCAAGGGGCTGCGACAGAAGTAGATGTAATGAGATTTCAAAATTCAGATTTGATTTTTGGATCGTTCAATTTTCCACTTTTAATAGCTTTTTTGTGCTATACTGTTAAATCACTCAAAATTTCTAATGCTCCTTTAGCTACTGTTCCTTTCTCTTTGTCCAGGAAATTTTTCCATGACTTGAAATAAATTTCCATGACTTTCAATGAAAATTTCAATTTTCCATGGCTTTTCCAGGTCTGAAATTTTGTTATTTTTTTTCCATGACTTTCCAGGATTTCCATGACCCGTACGAACCCTGTCTGAAGCATATTATTCCGCAGTGATTTCAAGTGGCATCCAGTCCAATCGCATAGATTAGGCAAATTAAAGTTGCGCATTAAAAATATTGGGATATCTCATTTAATTTTAAAAGCATGAAGAGAAGTCCCGAGGAGTGAAGGAAATTAAGAAATTCATGTGGATGGTGCACAGTATTGTTAGCAAAAACTATAGCCCTCTCGCACATTCAAGTGTAATTTTTTTACCAAAGAGACTTGATTACAGGATAAACATTGAAGATCAAATCATTTAGACAGAATTTCCCAACTTATCTATTTCGGTAAGATATCCATTCCATTTTAACTCTATTGTGAAAACTCTTTTTTTTTTTCATGGGCTAAAGCTGCAGAGTAAATATTGATTTTAAAAAAATGTTATCCCCAAATTGGCCAACAAAATCCTTCACATGAAAAATTTGATGCACTGTAGCTCAAGTTTGTCGTATTGCATATTTTTTTTCGTTAGCACCATTAGAAAGAATAAATTTTTTGTTATCAAATTAGAGGGAAGTTTTTTTTCCTTTGTTTTCGATGGTAGATGAGGATGAAAATACAGATTTCAAATAAGGATGAAAAGATCGAAGGTGTTAACAAATTTTTAGAGCGATTTCGGAGCAATTGTTTTGACGTTTAAAATTAAATGATTATTTATTTCAAATACTTTATCTGGTAGCCATGTTTCTGGACTATAAGTCTTCATCATGCTTTCCATGATGGCATTGGTTTTCATATCATTGCTGGAGCTGTTGCTTGCCTATCCTGTTCTGCAATTTTCCAAAGTCACTCAAAGGTGGTGAGTTGGTGGAGTTACGTTTAGGGGGGGGGGAGAGCTCTTTTCAGCAAATCAAAGGCACAATTAGTCCATGGAAGCTCACCTGTTTTGTGGTATGACATAGTAATGAGAGTCTTTGCGGATGCTGCTATACAACATGATTTTGAAAAGGTTTTCAAGGAAAACCTACTGATGCGTTCACCTTTTCACTAGTTGCGCTCAAAACTTAAAACAGTTCACCTGCATCCCTTTGCTCCTCACTGCCTTAAATATTAACATAACCTTGTATACAGTAATCAATTCGATTTTTACATACTTGTAGGAAAAACTGGAAAAGGTATCTACATTTAAGTGCTCAGAATCAATATTGCGCACAAATATTGCGAACGTTTAATCGTCAGTTTTCTTTATTTTTGGCATGTTCGTTTCTCTCTAGAAATATAAATCTGAAAGCCAATTAAAACCTAGGTCATATTCCTGACACCTGCAGAGATACATATCTATATCGTTTGACAAACTGAATAGCTTTACCCTTTTCCAGCTTTCATTTTTAAACCCCGACACACAAAGGAAGGGGGTTATAAGTTTGACATGTGTATGTGTATCTGTGTGTCTGTCTGTGGTACTCTAACGCCTAAACGGATGGACCGATTTTGAAAAAAAAAATTGTTTGAAAGGAGAGTTGATCGAGGGTGTTCTTAGCAAGGTTGCAATTTCGGATGATAATAATTAACGAAGGTATTAATTAAAAATCTCTAAAAGATTTTTCGCGATTTATGCAGTAAAAAACAAAGTTTAAAATTTTAAAATTTAATACCAAAATGAAGAGATTCTTTTTCCACATCTGGTAGAATGTGTTTGGAACTTCCATGTTTCATAGAATACGAATTATGTTTTTTTAAAGCAGATTTTAATAAAGGCTAAGCCTTTATTCACGCGATTGATAACCGAATTCATTGTTGGCCGACAAGGAAATAAAACGCAATGATTTAAAATTTTTATCTGTTGCCAGTTTCTATTTAATAACAAATAAAATACTTGACATTGATTTTGAATAAAATAAGGCTTTTAAAATTATTTTCAATTTTCCCTCTTGATTCTACAGTTGCGACTCAGTCGGGGGGGGGGGGTTAAGTTTTTAATTTTATCGTTGCTTGTAATTTATAGTATTTACCATTTCCGAAGCTAACTGTCACATGAGTGATGCTAAAATGTTAGCCAACTTTTCATCAAACTTCTTCCTTGATACCCTTATCTCTCTTTAATCATTTAAAAGCAAAATTTCCACATCTTTTACCAACTCACACATCGAACCGAAGGACAAGATCCCCTCAGTTCTGGCATTTCGCGTTTGATTCATTGGTGTAGAGCGCTTAGAAAAGTGCAATTAATCAGTGCGCGCCTTTCCCTAAAGCATAATATATCAGGAAGAAGGGAAAATAACTCGACTGACGAGGACATAAATTTAAGTATCCACAGGAGAGCTGTGTGTTACTTTTAGTTCGGAGAGAAGAAGGAAATTGCAATCTCAACGGATTTTTATAGTATTATTGACGTCTCTATCTTTCGAATTAACCACGTAATAGCTGAATAAGGTCCGGGAAATATTCCGAATGTTGTGTATTTTTAACACGCTTTTATTAGCTTCACCTGTATGTATGTATGTATGTATGTATGTATCTATGTATGTATCTTGTAACGGAATCTTGCAGCTCAAATTTCGCCCACTTCCTGCGATCGGATTCTTTTGAAATTTTGCACGCGACCTCAGACCCGATGACAATGCAATATTCTATAATCAGATTAATTAATTAACTCTTTTAATTGTTAGTTTCCTCCAATTTTAATCAATATTTTGGCATAAATACAACAATAAGAAAAAGCAAAAATTTAAAAAATACATTAAAAAATACTCGCAAAAATTATTTAAAAATATCTACAAAAACCTTTAATTTTTCTGCATCAGACAAAATTTGTTCCAATGTTCCAAGGTAATTAGAACATGAAATATAATTGTTTTTAACTAATTTCATGCCAAAATTTAGGTGAACCTTCAATTGGAAATTCATTGCTGATCAGACCATTGTTGAACAAAACTTTTATTCAAATGCATCTCAAATTTTCAAAGTAATGAAGATATGATTTCCGCACACATACATCGATGACTGAGATTGATTAGCTTTTTTTGGGCAAATTTTATGAATATAAAAGATTTTGAAAAATGTTGAAATGAATATTTTTTCGTAAAACAAGTTAAACTAAAAAGAAGAAAATAAAATAATAGTTTAAAAAAACTAAAAAAACACGCTTTCGTAGCAAAATGAACTAAAAAGTGAAAAATTATCTTTGGATGATAGTAGTTGACCAATCACTTAATTTTAATGTAATATAAAAAAGCGTGGGGGGCTTCTTATCAGTTGTCTTGAATTTCGTCCATTTGTTGTCCAAGCAAAAATGTAAATAGACAGCACCCCACGCTTTTTTGTATTACATTAAAATTTTAAGTGATTGGTCAACTACTATCATCCAAAGATTATTTTTCACTTTTTAGTTCATTTTGCTATGAAAGCGTGTTTTTTTAGTTTTTTTAAACTATTATTTTATTACTTTCTTTTGCATAGTAAAGGAGGCGTGAAAAAACTTTCGCTGAAATATCGGCCTAAATTTCTATCTTGCTCGCACCGAATGAATGTTGTGTTATTTTTTCTGCCCGACCGCACGTGCGGTCCTAAGAATGTATGGATGTCTACCATATGGATACCTAAGAATGTATGGATGTCTGAAACATCCATTTTGACAATCCCCGAGTAATTTACCACTGAAGTCAGTTCTCTCGTGACTTCTGTATGTGCATATGTATGTATGTACGTATCTATGTATGTACGCATGTATGTATGTACGTATGTATCAGGGGCGGAAAAAGAAAACCATTTTGGAGAGCTAATGCTGAAAAATGACCCCCTCCCTCCCCCCCTTAAACAAACCTACGGTTTTAGGTACAAAAAATTTTAGAAACTGCTTGCGGGTAGATAACAAGAAGTTCCGTCTAGAACTAAACGAGCCTACTTTCCCGTATACCCATACTACTTTCTATTCTCAAAAAACGAACAAATAAAATAGCAGCACGTTTTAAACAAAGCAGCTAATGCACTTTATTCCATTAAAAAAATATTTTTTAATAGCTTTCGAAACGAAAGAATAATAATTACAATTAATAAGCGCTTTAAAATAAATACATCATATCAAAAAAAAATCGTTTCTTTTTCCCCTGCTGCCAAAAATATTTTTTTTAATGAGTTAATGCACTTACCAAAATAAATAAAAACAATAAAAAAAGTCAACTTAAAAAAATAATTTTTATTGTCAAAAAAAAAAAAAAAACGTCTGCGCATATCTTTATGTAGAAACATAAATAATTTCAAGTTTATCCGCCGAAAACTGAATACCTAAATTAAAACTTTAGCGTTAAAATAAAAACAAGGCATATCAACAATAATTATTTCACAGTTAAAAACCATAGCTGCGGAATCAGAGTCGGAGTCCATCTCATTTTGGGATAAAGGAGTCGGAGACGAATGTCCAAGAATCGGAGTCAGTCATTTGTTCTCCGTGTATAAATTTTTGCCAAAGCTACGAAGTCAGAGTCCAAGTCGGGGAGTCGGAGTCCGATTAATTGTCGGGCACAGGAGTCTGATTCGGAGTCATGAGCCCTAAATTCTTGGAGTCGGAGTCTGGAGTTTGGCGTCAAGAGCTATTTCGAACAAAATTTGTTTGAAAAAAATCCGCCTTCAAGTACGGAATCTACATTGACTTTCAGTTTCCCCGTAGGCGCTAATGTTAAGGGATTTGAATTGTTTAAAATTGAACAGAAAATTGTTCAAATCAAAAATATATTTTATACACAAGTTTTTCATCAAAAGCTTTTTCCTACGAAGTTTGTTTGAAGCAAATTCGCCTCACAGTTCGGAATTGCCTTGAATTTCCCCGTAGGCTCTAGTGTTAAGTTTTTTTGAACTGTTTAAAATTGCACAAAAAATAGTTCAAATCCAAAAGTGAAAGATGGGAATGAGGTGTCCTTGCCGAGATCTTTCGACCAAAAAAAAATTTGTTCGAATCGGACTATTCATTCAAAAGTTATTGGGGGGGGGGGGGACAGAGAGACAGACCGACAGACATTTTTCCCCATCTCAATACCCTACTTTCCAATTTCTAATTTTTCGATATTTATTTAATTATTTTATTTATTTTTGCCTTTTTTTGTTTTTCGCGATATTCTTAAGATGCATTAAGCCTTCTTTCATTCTTTTTTCTTCTTTTTCTTACTTATACTGGGAAAGTAGGCTAAAAAGCACAAAAACGGCCAGGGATATGGCACATAATAGGGGATAAACGTTGCAAATTAATTTAATAAGCAATGAAATGAAGTAGTTCAAATATTTGCTTTCAAAAATAATTAATGAACTGATAGGATACTGTAATCGTCTGCATTTTATGCATAAAGTGGATAAACACAAGATAGACGGATACTGTTCTCGAAGGTTTACGGGGGGGGGTATGACCCCCATGACCCTCCCCTTGTATCCGCCACTGGTATGTATGTATGTAGATATGTCTGTTGTATGTAAGTATGTATGTATCTCGCATAACTCAAAAAAGGTGTGCCGTAGAAAGTTGAAATTTGGTTTGTAGACTCCTAGTAGTGTCTAGTTGTCTACTTCCTCTTTTGGTTTCATTCGGATGTTCCAAAAGGGGTCTTTTACACCTTTTTGGGGGGAAATCAATGTTCATGTCAATGCAAACTCAAGTAATGTTATAGTTTGGCGTTCACGTGGCAATATGTCACCAAGCTTTTGGTCGCCAATTCGGCGATATATCTCCAAGTTGGCGACTAATTTCAAAAAAACAATTACTTTTCGAACCTGTTTTCAATCTGGCACTATTGGTGATATTTCGAGAGTTAACCATTGAATCACGTTAACATTTCCGTTATTCGGAAAATTAATCTCTGTAAAAAGCTTTTTTTACTTCGGTTTGCAACAAAATAGGAGGGGAGGATATATAAAGTGTTTCCTTCCTTACTCTAATACTCTAAGTCCGTATACTGCAAATCAATAATTGAAAACTTCGAAAATTAGAAGATTTCACTTCTGTTGAAAGTTTTCGCTCGAAAGAAGACATAAATGCTTCTATTTTAATAAAATTTAGAAGCGATCGTTTAATAGTATTCAAATCAAGTCACATTCTCCAAAAATCGTGAAAACACATTAATTTTTTGAATTTCTCTCAAAGAAATATGAACAAAATCTGTATTGTAGTTACCTTCATGTAGAATTCACCCAACAAAATAATATGTTTCTTTTCTTGTCAAAAAAGAAGCTTAGCTTTTAAATTTCATCAATATTGCTGCAGCATATTGCATTAAGAATGTCAGCAGCTGATATGGATCGTACAAACAAGGGCTGGCTCATGATAATTCATATTACTAAAATGTCTGTTAATATTAGGATGCTAAATTCTATCCTACGTAAAATACGTCTTCTATTGGGCAGTTTACTCCACAAGTTACTTTCTGCTAAACAGTTTTTCTTAAAACGCGGTGAAAAACATGCAGTTTTATTTAGAGCTCTTTGTTGCACTTTTTTTGCAATAAGCTCATAAGGCCAAAGTTAAAATATTAAACTCCAAATAAAATGCAGACTGAAGAACTTTTTCATGACGATTGGTTAAGGACAGACTGCTTAAGATAAATGGTAACTACATGCAGACAAATTTACCAACAGGGGAAAATATATTAACATAGAAGTAATAAATTGTTCTCAAATTTTAAAACCAAACATGCTGTTAAAAAATTGTGTTATAAACTTTGCACCTTTTTGATGGCATCTTTGATGCAACCAGCTTCGAAAAATTCAATTAAAATCTCACTTTTTCCGACAGTTCATTTCGAGTTGCACAGTGCACTTGATCAGTAGACATACCCCTCCGTGTAAGTCTTGAAACAACTTGACAAAATGAACCCGAAATATAAAAAGGAGAAAATAAGGCAAGAAATTTGATCATAAATGCAGTGATTACTTCGTGTATCTTCGAAACTTCGTTACGTAGGGTAAGGTGATGTTTCTTCACGAAAAGCTTTGGAGATACTTATTCTTCAGTAGGGTCAGAAAAAGTGCCTTTTATTCGCGGCGAATCTCATTCAAATGCTTGAAACATCTTATAATGGAGATTTTAAAGTTAGTTTCTTTCATTGGCTAAAGAAGGAAATGCGTTAGGCTATTACTAAAACACTCGTGAATAGACATGAATTTAATGCTTTCAATTGGATTTTAATGGCCCTTTTTAACTACTTTTTCCAACATTTTAGAAATGGAAGAGCGTAATTAACTACCATGCCATGTGATAGTTCTGTAGAACTGGAGATTTTTTGGATAATGAGCATATTACTGTCTTCTTAAAACATGTTTATTTTTTCGTTAACAAGTTGAATGGGAAAGGATCACCGATGCTGAAACAAAGTTATTGTAGGAATCGAACTCAAAATGAACGACATACGAAATTTATCACAATAATTTCCTGATAGCTTTTTACTAAAAAAATTCTAATTATGAGGCCAAAGTGAGTACCTTAAAATGTAAAGCTGAATTTTTCAGACTAAGTTATTTGTCTTATGTGTTATCTCACTAAGCTCTTTATTTGTAAAAGCAGCCGTTTACCAAGTAACCCATGAAAAATAATCATATGAATTCTATTCAGAGTTATCAAAAAAAAAATCTGGATTTTCAACATCCAGCAGTAAATCTAAACATAATATTCGAACGTGCACCAAACACTGTTGAATACTTACAGTGCTGACCAAATTATTAGACTAAGACTGTTTCAGAAGCAAATTCTTTATTGATTACATAACTATAGACACATTAACGAACAGTGAAATAATTATCTAATATTTAGTATGCATTCCCTTGTTCTTGATGAGCATTTTAAGTCTTTTTGGCATACTTTTCACAAGGTTTACACCATTTCTTAACTTTTTAAAAGAGGAGGCAAAAAAATTTTTATGCTCACTCTTTTATATACTCACATACACATACTCATTAATTACCTAAAACTAACTTTAAATATAACAGAACACACTAATAAAAAGAACTAGTGAACTGTTTAAGCTGATGGAGGTTATGTTCCTGGTAGGTAGATAAACAAAGAACATAAACAAAGAAGACAGTGCTGCCACCTGCAAGCATTAAATTATGCTGAAATAACGAAATAATCAGTGTACATTATGTACTGCACTTTAACAGTAAAATAAATCGTATTTTAGTACAAATAGTGTACAAACAAAACTCTTTAGTCTAATAATTTGGCCAGCACTGTATTGTTGAATGCACACATTTTTATGCATGGTTTTCGGTATGATAATGTTATCAATGTTATTTGTATCCATACGAGCTTATTTGTTTTTGTTTATTTATTTTTTAGTTCCAAAGAAATAGAAATGAAGGATTATTCTGCCATGGAAAGGTATAGGACAGCACTTGCAGAAATGAGATTTTTGAGACGTTTGAAGAAACGTGTTATTTTCCAATACCAGCCACAGGGTTTTTTTTTTTTTTTTTTTTTTTTTTTTTTTTTGAGCTATATTTTAGCTGAAATAAAATAAGCAAGCTTCTACAATTAAGTCAAAGTACAATAGAACACAAATGCAATAAATATAGAATAAAAATTAGTATTTGCAGGATGTGCCGCTTTACCTTCCCACGGCATTATCACCATTAAATGGCACTCATCAAACTAAAAATCTACGAGACTCATGGCTAGTAATTAAGGAAGCTAGATTTATTTACAGCTCTCATTAAACACTGAAAACATCATAAAAATGCTTCACTTATTGATGAACAACATCGAACGATATACCACCCTGCACAAAACTAATTGCAGGTAACAGCTATATTCTACAATACAGTCCCAAATTGTAAATTTAAGAAAAGTATACCATTTACAAGTAATATTCACGTTTTTCAGACACCTTAGGTAATGCTTCTTAAGGACGACGCTGAAACAATGTTTTTCTTTGCCTTATATCTATGTTTTATCACTTAGGGTAACAGAAAATGGTCCAGTAACAGACAGTCATAAGTTTGGATTTAAATAACGAGGATTTTAGGCGGGTAAAACTGATGTTGCTGTGGCCCATGAATACGGTGCAATCATGTAGTATTATCAGGGTGAATTTTATGAGCCAACTAGCTGTACCCGACGCGCGTTGCTACGCCAACAAAAAAAATACATCATTATACTGATTTTCATGACAATCGGTTGAACGGGGCAGAAGTTGCTACTCTGCAGTGCCACCTGGTGGCGAGTGGCTTCAATGAGCATATTATGCACCTTCTCCGTGGAAAAATACATATATATATAGCAATTTTCATAATAATCGGTCCAGGTATCAAGTGAAGCCGTGACTATACTCAAATTTTGTACTCACGCAGTTTGCAAGATCAATCAATCGCTAAAAATATCAAATAGAAGAAGTTTTAAATCCTCCCGTTGCATGAAAAGCCATAAAACAATAAAGAAAGAATTTATTTGTTCAAACTCAAGAAAAATGGCAACAGCTAACTTCTTATCAATGAGATCTTTCACGCGAATTAATTTCTGCAGCCGATAATTTTATTCGTATTTATCCAATGGATTGTGACTTAAATTGGAATAAAAAAGGAACTATCGATCGGATTTTTTTCGAACTGGTCTATAAACATTCCCAGTACCAAAAATAACAAACGGTGAAAGTTTCAGCCAAATCTGCCGGGTAGTTTTTGAGTTCATGGATGACATACAGACAAACATTCATTTTTATATCAATAGATGAGTATGTATAAGGTAGTGGTGGAAGGTTATGAACAGCTACCACGAGCTCAGCTGATGTTTCATGTTCATTTGAATTTAATAAGGCTTTAGATCTAAAAATAAAAAACGTTTGCACATTTTGAAGAGAAAATGGGAATTCTGTAAATTACACATCCTTTCCTCATCTTATCAGTTACTGGGTATCATCAGATTTTTCGGTGTCTGTTACTGGGGGTCGGACCTTTTTTCAAAATTCAGCAAATAAAAATAGAATTAACTAATTCAGAGAAGCCCGAAGCAGCCAAACGTCACATGAGATGTAGTTGCACGAGAGAAAAATAGTTTAGATAATCTAAATACATTAAAAGGTTCAGAAAATTGAGTTAACCTGAGAATGAAGTCTTAAGCATGTCTGTTACTGGTGCCGTTACCCTACATGGTGTTTTTAAATGTTCTTCAACTGTTTCCATTTCACATTTTCATAAAAATAGTAATAATGTATCAAGCAATCACATTGCTTATTGTTCTCGTTTGAATGTTTTGAATTCCTATGATTTTATTTCCCCCCCCCCCCCCCGCCTCCCTCTTCATCACCACCGTCGACCGGCCTCACGATGCTGCTCCTCTAGCGAAAACAGTCTCCAGGTTGCGTCCATATCCCACACACACACGCATACATACACATGCGCCTGCACACATACACACACACAAATACCCACACACTCACGCCTGCACACAGACACAAACACACACGCATACATACATACGCAGACATACACACAGAGAGACATACACACACATCCATACACTCATGCCTGCACACAGACACAAACACACGCATACATACACACACACATACCCACACTCATGCCTGGACATAAACACATACGCCTACATACACATACACACTCGTGATAGCGAAAAACATAATTTGAATTCGAGGTGTTAAAATTCAAATTAATTAATTTTTTTAAATTTACTTTTGAAAAGAATTTACTAACTTATTTTACAAAACTCTTGTACGTTTATCATCTTCGCCCACAAATAACATTCCATACCATTTTCGTAAGATTTTATTTACCAAAAATGAATTCATTCCTCGAACGTCTTTTTCCTATTATTTATATGATAGATGCAAGTAAACATATTTGTTCATAATACCAACTTATTGCAGAAGAAGATAGTATCAGCCAAATGTTTCGTATTAAACTTTTAGAGTAAACATCAAGATAAATTGGGATGAAAATGTAACAATTGCCATTGATCCCGAGCAGTATTCATTGACGAAACGAATTTCCCAAAACAAACGACCAGCAACATCATAGGTTTAGTAATGAGCATTGCGTATTTATTCTTACGTTTTCGACGAGATACCTTGTAGCAACGAACCGAATTTTAATTTTAGAGACTCATAGTTTTCTATTCAAAACGACCACTTGCGCCTTGGAGAGCGTGTGTCGTGGTTAATTGCTTCCCTGATTTAGAAACCCAAGTGTTTCAGGCCGGCCTAGGAGGTACTGAACGTTAAATGGGCGGAAATATTTATTCAACCCTGCTTTGTCTGGCTTAATGAATATCCGTGGATGAAAGACCAAATCCTAATGACCACGGCGGATTGGTTTGTTGAATTGGGATTGAGACGATTTATTTTTCTCTCTTACGCTTCATCAAGAGTTTCAATCTGAGGAACTATATTTTAGTGAGTGTTTAAAAGGGTTTGTTTCAGTTAGCTTTATTTTAAAACTAGTGGTACCCCCGCACGGCTTTGCCCGTAGTAGAAAAATTAAAAGGTCTTCTGGTTCGCTTGTATATTTACAAATAATGTATGGTAAATTTCTCGCCAATTGGCTTGTGCCCATGTTACGGTTCAATGATTTCGTAATTTACTCGTCCATCATTTTGTTCTTAAAATTGGAGTAGAAAAAGAATCACATTGAATTTTCGAAAAATCGCTTCGAGATTCACACCCCCATGCTACAAATTCTGTGCCAAATTTCATGAAAATCGGCAGAACAGTCTAGGCGCTATGCGCGTGACAGAGATCCTGACAGACAGACAGAGATCCGGACAGAGAGACTTTCAGCTTTATTATTAGTAAAGATTGCTGCATTTTTTGCGAAGCAAGAAATATTGATATTGTGTGCCATGAAACAGTGTGATTCGGGAAATAAGAGTTCTTTCGAGCAAAGGATTCAGTTTTTAAAAAATGCTCATGCTATACACAACATTATGAACGTTCTGGATTTCTTTGAACGTGATATGAGGTTCCTTCAAATCTATTTCAAACTGTTCTAGACATGATAAATACATATAAGTTGCAAGTTATCGCCCATTAGTGTTCACTAAGTTTATTTTAGCTACCAGCGGGAAGGTTATCTTATCTTCAGTGAGAGAACAACTGCCTGCAGCTTTGTTATGGCTATTCCAGACATATGAGCCCAATTCAAGGAAGAAACTGCATTCTCATGATATCGTAACCGAGTCGCAGAAATATATTTGCAGTTCTGCCTAAGCCCCGGACTGATGCGGTAACTTACAGCTAATATACCATAGCATCAAAATTTACTAGATAGCTACAATGCTTCAACTGACTGCACAAAATTTCTGTCAGTTGTTTTTTCTTCTTCTTTGCTCTATTTAACTTGCTATCAGATTGGAATTCAAATGACTGTGTTACATAAAAGTTAGAGTTCTGGGAAAATTAGCTAAATCTGTAGGTAGACGTCCTCTCATTGAAGCTGAGGTTACTTTTAGACTGGCAGCTAAAAAAAATCTAGACTAATTTTCAGTTTCAATGAGGTCATTTCCCTCCGTCACTGTTGTGGATATTTCTGACTGATAATTTCCCATAAGGGTAACACTGCAGTATCCGGATCTCGTAGTCTGGCAGTTGGTTTTTGCGTACGATAAGAATTAATTATGACTTTCACAGCCGCAGGCACGTGACAAACGGGGGTTTGGAACTTACTTCCGTTTTGGAAGAATGACAGGTCGTCAAAGTAAGGAAAGCAAGGTATTTATATTTTTCATTGCTATTCAAAAATAAATGCAAATGTTATGCCGTGATACTCAAAGACACACTACAAAATCTCGAACAATTTTAAAAACTACACTCTATGCACACATGTAATTTTATACACTTTTTAACCGCTATATTTTCCCCCAAAAGGCTTATTGACAGCAAGTGAAAAGTGGTGCAAATCACAAAACGCTGCGTTTCATTTCTCGGTGAATATTGATCATACTATTTTCAAACTTTTTGTGGGTGAATTATTTTTCAGTGCAGATGATTTCCCTAAGTATAAGTTAGGGCAGGGCTTCGCAACCGGTGTGCCGCGGCACACTGGTGCGCCGCGGCACACTGGTGCGCCGCAACAAGGAACTCGGTGTGCCGCGGTATCTTCGTAGTTATATAAAAAGAATGAGCCTTGACGTATTTCATTTTAAAGTTACGACCGAATAGCGTTTTATCGTTCTGTACCTTCTAAATTCACCCTGTCGATCATATGCAAAGGGACATACCCGACATGGGGAGAGGGGGGATTTGCTGCCTCACTTCTGTTAAACTTCTTGTGATCCTATTGCTTTCAGTTTTTGAAAACGGATTTTAATTTCCACGAAATCAACTAATTATACAGAAATTTTTCTAAATCTTTTGCAAATGGGAGTATCGTCCCCTCCCCCCGGAATTTTAGCCCCAGCTTTAGTTTTCGTTTTCCACTTTTCCAGTTCCGACTTAGTAAAATGGAAACTAAAACCATATACTGTTTCCTCCATCATGAAGCTCTCATGGCAGAACTTACCAGATGAGCTGAAGTCAGCTTTGGATGAAGTTGTGAAAATCGTGAATTTAAAAAAAAATCGAGGTCGCGTAATTCTCGCCTTTTCTCCGTATTTTGTGAAGAAATGGAGGCAGATCACCACTCCCTACTTCTTCATATAGAGATACGCTGACTTTCACGTGGTGAGACACTATCAAGAATTTTTGAATTGAGGAACGAGGTGCGACAGTTTTTGATTTTAAAAAACCAAATGCAGTGCGCCAGTTTGTTGCAAGACAAATATTGGCTGGCAAAACTAGCGTACATGGCTGACATTTTTGAAAACCTTAACGAATGGAATCGGAAAATGCAAGGACAAGGAGAGAATTTGGATTACATGTATGGACAAGCCAAACGGGTTCAATTCAAAAATTCATCTGTGGAGAGAAGAAGTAGTTCGTGGCTCATTGGACATGTTCAAACGGACTGTCAGCATGGTATGCGAAGAAAATGGTATGGAAGAAAAGCTGCTGAATGTGGTGGCAAAACATTTAGTCATACTTCAGGACAAGTTTAAGCACTATTTCAAGAATATTAACATGGAACAGTATGACTGGATTCGCGATCCATTCTCTTCATCAGCGGATACAACAGGTTAAAGACCTTTCTTTGAAGGCGCGAGAAGAATTTATGGACCTCAGAGAGACCGTACTCTTAAACTAACGTTGAGCGAAGTGCCTCTGGACGAATTTTAGTTGCTGGTTAAAAATGAGTATCCTACTATCTCTTGTATTGCTATTGATGTGCCATTGTGACCATTTTCAATTACATCTATGCGAACTCTTCCTCTCATCCCTCGCACTTATAAAAAACAGTAAGAGATCACCTCTAAAGAGCCTGTATCAAGAACTTCGTGTAGTTCTTTCCCGCATAGAGCCGAACATCAAACGTCTTTGCAAAAATTAGTGCCAAACGGAAGTTAGGTTCATGGTTAATTTCTTCCTTGCTTCTTTCTTGAAACATTATTTGATAAATCGTTTAGCCGCAATGTACACTTTAGTGACATGTTTGGCAGAAATGCTTTGAAACATATAAAGCATAATTTTCTGTAAATAGCTATAGTTTTGTTGTTCATTATCAACCTCAATACATTCGAAATATTTCTGCTTTCTAAATAAATTTAAATACACTACGTTTGTTATAATTGTTTTATTCATATGAGAAAAGTCCCCCTTCCCCCCGTCTTTTTACTAGTGAATGATATAAACATTTCTATACTACCATTGGAAAATTAAGTTTAGTGTGCCCCGTTGATCTAGAAATTTCTTAAGTGTGCCGCAAAGTAAAAAATGTTGAGAAGCACTGAGTTAGGGGACCTCGGGCTCGTATAAAAAGTTAAATTTTGTATTTTTTGACCATTTTTATTTTTACTTCAAACTTTCAATCTCTTAATTCTGCATCTGATTTTGAATATTTTTGCAATTGGAAGTATACACCTAAGGACTAACGGTTGCGAAAATAAAGGTCTTGCAGGTTAAAAAGGAACACC